>NC_139584.1:30376861-30387296 GCF_946808225.1 Silurus aristotelis | reverse complement strand
GAATCTGGAAGTTTGTTTTGGTGAGACAGTGAACGATCAGGTAAAACACTGAAATGTGTTGTAATTGTGTGATGGTGATGAAAATTGCATGTATTGACATTATTATTGTAAAAACATGACGAATGTCTGCATTGTGTGTAAACAGGATCATGGGGAAGAAGTCACTGGTTGCTGGCATGGTGTTCATCACTTTAGTTCTTCTGGTCATCTGCCTCGTTGTGCTCTTACGAGTGAAAAACAAAAATCACTGCTACTCCAAAGCCGCTGTAGCAGCAGACGCCGGGAAATGTTCTGAGATCGGCAGGTAGGACTGAGAACCACCTTCACTCATTTAACCAGTATAGCATTAATCCAGAATAATATTAATCTCAATGTAACATTAATCTCAGTGTAACATTAATCTCAGTGTAACAATAATCTCAGTGTTACATGAATTTTAGTGTTACATTAATCTCAGTGTAACATTAATCTCAGTGTAACAATAATCTCAGTATAACATTAATCTCAGTGTAATAATAATCTCAGTGTTACATGAATTTTAGTGTTACATTAATCTCAGTGTAACATTAATCTCAGTGTAACAATAATCTCAGTGTAACATTAATCTTAGTGTAACATTAATCTCAGTGTAACAATAATCTCGGTGTAACATTAATCTCAGTGTAACAATAATCTCAGTGTTACATTATTCTCAGTGTTACATTATTCTCAGTATAACAATAATCTTAGTGTAACATTAATCTTAGTGTAACATTAATCTCAGTGTAACAATAATCTCGGTGTAACATTAATCTCAGTGTTACATTATTCTCAGTGTTACATTATTCTCAGTGTAACAATAATCTCAGTGTAACAATAATCTTAGTGTAACAATAATCTCAGTGTAACAATAATCTCAGTGTAACAATAATCTTAGTGTAACATTAATCTTAGTGTACCATTAATCTCAGTGTAACTTTAGTAGAACCCAGTGAGGGTTAAGTCTGACACTGAGGGGCGTGTACTGTTCCTTAATTGTTTTCTGGTGTAAAGGTGAGTGTTTGTGTTTAAAGACAGCCGTCTAGACATAAAACCGTCTCTGTGGTTGACAGGCCTTTCTGGAGCAGAAGGGTCTGAGAGAAGTTATTTCTTTTTTAGACTAATGTCTGGACGGCCGTCTGTAAATTACACATAGCTGATGTTAATAACATGAATATGAAGCTTAGAAACTCCACTGAAGCAGCTGCAGAACCCGACTCTGAACACCTGCAACTTTCCTAAATGGAATTTGTGTGTGTGATTCTACAGATCGTCCATCAAATAATTACTGACAAGGGATTAACTCTGTAATTCCATCTAATTAGATCACAAGACTCTGCCCTGAGGCAGCCGTGGCTCTGCAGCTAAATATTATACATATGAACCTGTTTTGGTATTTTGACAGTTTTTATTGTTTGTTTGTAATAAATTGTGTTGTTTAAAAATTCTCCAAGGTCATTCCTCAGACTCCGTTTCCCAGCAAACACCACGGCTTTCAAACATGGATGCCATGGACCCCAACTTACACACACACACACACACACACACACACACACACACACACACACACACACACACACACACACACACACACACCGAGTTACAGTATTTCCAGACTACAACACTATGATATTTTCATTGTTCTTTAATGAAGAGTTACAGAATGTGACTGAGTTACACACACTATAGGGATGTTTGTTGAGACTGTAATTGTCACGTTGTTGTTGTTGTGTTTGTATCTCAGGGATGTGTTACAGCAGGGAGGCTCTGCAGTGGACGCCGCTGTGGCAGCGCTGCTTTGTGACTCTCTGTTTAATATTCACAACCTGGGCATTGGAGGAGGACATTTCATCATCATCTATAATGGCTCTACAGGTGACTTCCATCCATCCATCCATCCATCCATCCATCCATCCATCCATCCATCCATCCATCCATCAATCCACCTATTCGCCCAAATACCTCAGTCTATCCATCAAAGTTAAATTTAATCCAACAATCTGACAAATCATATTTTTTTCTGCCAATTTATTAACTAATCCATCAATTCATCCCTCCATCTTTTTTCTATAATTTGCAAAAAAATCCATCTAATTTATCAGACAAATCATCCATCCATATTTACATTCATCCCTCTATCTACTCATTACATTCTAACAATTTATCATCCATCCATCTATCTATCCATTATCAATTTATCATTTATCTAACAGTCTATCTTTCTTTCTACTCATCTGTTACGATCTGGAAATTCTTCTGAGACTGAGGTTTCTTTCAGGACAGATGTAAATGATGCTTTTGTTTATTTTCTCTCAGGAAAGATCGAGACGATCAACGCGAGGGAAACTGCGCCCCTTAAAGCCACCGCCAACATGTTCGGCAAAAGCACACAGCTCGCACAACAAGGTACTAATGTAATAAAAAACTCCTGACTCGGTTCTGGTGGAACCCAGTCTTAGTTGTGTGTGAGGTTTGAGTGGAAACCACCTGCAGGCTCTGCAGTAAAACTACTTTATTCTGGCTGTAATTGGATTAAGTTTAATTGGATTCAGGGAGATGAAGCTTCTCAGAGTGAAAACAGTGGAAACACGGCTGAAACCGTACAGATTTACAGCATGAAGGGATTTAAAAAGCTGAAAGCAGATTCTAATGACGCTTTTATTTACGAAGGTGTCGGTGTGTGGGAGCATCAGTGTGCTTTAGAAACAAACACATGAAGAAAAGTGAGCTTTACAGATCAGTAGAGTTTTTTGGCCGTGTTGTTTGTTATGTTTTCATGAATTAACAGGAGGTTTGTCCATCGCGGTCCCTGGTGAACTCCGGGGCTACGAGTTGGCACACCAGCGTCATGGCCGCCTGCCCTGGAGGGAGCTGTTCAAGCCGAGCATCCAGCTAGCACGAGACGGGATCCGAGTCAGCAGCGCTCTCGCTAAAGCCATGCAGAAAAGCCAGGAGATCATTCAGTCTACTGCAGCACTATGGTGAGGAACAATATCACACAACATCACAAGCCAATCACAGCACACTGTACTTCTCTCAGCCAATCACAACACACTGTACTGCCCCCAGCCAATCACAACACACTGTACTGCTCTTAGCCAATCACAACACATCATACTTCTCTCCGCCATTCACAACACACTGTACTGCTCTCAGCCAATCACAACACAGTGTACTGCTCTGAGCCAATCAAAACACAGCATACTTCTCTCCGCCATTCACAACACACTGTACTGCTCTCAGCCAATCACAACACAGTGTACTGCTCTGAGCCAATCAAAACACAGCATACTGCTCTCAGCCAATCACAACACACTGGACTGCTCTCAGCCAATCACAACACACTGTACTGCTCTCAGCCAATCGCAGCACACTGTACTTCTCTCTGCCATTCACAACACACTGTACTGCTCTCAGCCAATCACAACACAGTGTACTGCTCTGAGCCAATCAAAACACAGCATACTGCTCTCAGCCAATCACAACACACTGGACTGCTCTCAGCCAATCACAACACACTGTACTGCTCTCAGCCAATCGCAGCACACTGTACTTCTCTCTGCCATTCACAACACACTGTACTGCTCTCAGCCAATCACAACACAGTGTACTGCTCTGAGCCAATCAAAACACAGCATACTGCTCTCAGCCAATCACAACACAATGTACTGCTCTCAGCCAATCACAGCACACTGTACTGCTCTCACCATTCACAACACACTGTACTGCTCTCAGCCAATCACAACAAAGTGTACTGCTCTGAGCCAATCAAAACACAGCATACTTCTCTCCGCCATTCACAACACACTGTACTGCCCTCAGCCAATCACAACACACTGTACTGCTCTTAGCCAATCACAACACATCATACTTCTTTCCGCCATTCACAACACACTGTACTGCTCTCAGCCAATCACAACACAGTGTACTGCTCTGAGCCAATCAAAACACAGCATACTTCTCTCCGCTATTCACAACACACTGTACTGCTCTCAGCCAATCACAACACAGTGTACTGCTCTGAGCCAATCAAAACACAGCATACTGCTCTTAGCCAATCACAACACACTGTACTGCTCTCAGCCAATCGCAGCACACTGTACTTCTCTCCGCCATTCACAACACACTGTACTGCTCTCAGCCAATCACAACACAGTGTACTGCTCTGAGCCAATCAAAACACAGCATACTGCTCTCAGCCAATCACAACACACTGTACTGCTCTCAGCCAATCACAACACAGTGTACTGCTCTGAGCCAATCAAAACACAGCATACTTCTCTCCGCCATTCACAACACACTGTACTGCCCTCAGCCAATCACAACACAGTGTACTGCTCTGAGCCAATCAAAACACAGCAGACTGCTCTCAGCCAATCACAACACACTGTACTGCTCTCAGCCAATCACAACACACTGTACTGCTCTCAGCCAATCGCAGCACACTGTACTGCTCTCAGCCAATCACAACACACTGTATTGCTCTCAGCCAATCAAAACTAATTGAGCCACTATCAGCCAATTGGAACACGCTTTCTTTACACAGTTTTCAGCCAGCAGGTAAAATACCCTTATTATACTAATGTCATGTGTTTGTAGGTTATGTTTTTAATAAAATTGAAAAGGACCCAGAATGAATTAGCATTAGCATGAGACGGAAGCTACAGCATGTAGACCTTGATGTTTAATAATGACTAATCAATACTTTCTTTACATAAATCATTTATTTTCATTCTCATACTCATTTACAGTGACGTATTCTGCAATTTTAACAAAACCATCCTGAAGGAAAACGACACTATCAGATTTCCACAGTTAGCAGACACCTATGAGAAGATCGCTGAGGGAGGAGCTGATGTTTTTTATAACGGCTCCATGGCTAACACGATAGTAAAGGACATCCAGGCCGCAGGTTCATCACTGTTTAACTTATAAAGCCTGTTTCTATTAGCTGCCATGCTAATGATCACGGAGACATGCTATCGTGCTTTCACACTTACTGCTAATCACCTCAGGTTGTATGCTAATCTAAAATATTTTGGGACGATTCAGGTGGCATTATAACACATGAAGATCTGTTAAACTATAAACCAGAGCTGAATGAAAGCCCGATGAAGATAAATGTTGGAGAATACACAATGCACTTTCCAGACGCTCCGTCTGGCGGTCCTGTGCTAGCGCTAATCCTCAACATTCTGAACGGTGAGTGTGTGTTTCAAGTGTGTTCCTTTGTGTGGAATAAATGGACATTAGTCGTGTCCAATACAAATCTATTATCCACTTCCATGTGCTCAACAATAATGCTAACTCACTGTTAAACACTCGATCCTAATTAGCAGGATTAGCCGAGGGAGTTCGAGACCTGAGACCTGAGTGTCAGAACGTACCAGAAGGGTTACTTTAAACCAACTGCAAACCTGATCATGTGGCACTGACATTAGCCTTGTCGTACTGCTTAGCATAAAATACTAGCTAAATCTCACTAACCAGCTTAGCTAATGTTAAGCTATGTATTAATTAGCCAAACTAGCTAGTATGGGGTGTTTTGTATAATTAAATTTTAGTTTCATTGATCAATAATCCAGCTATTTATAAGATTTAATGATGATGCAGGAATCATTAACATTCATGAGCACTCGCTAAATCTGTATGTGATGAGTGCTTAAATTTAGTGCATGATGATGATAATGATGATGATGATTGTAAAAATGTCTCTGTGCAGGTTATAAGTTCTCACACACAAGTGTGTCTACTGTGGAGAACAAGGCACTCACATATCACCGCATCACAGAGGCTTTCCGCTTCGCCTTTGCTAAGAGGAGCATGCTGGGAGATCCTCGCTACGTCAACATCACCAGCGTGAGTTCAGTGATGTTCAGTTCTACATCATGGAGCTGTTGTTCTCTACTAACGATACGTTCATACCTGCTAGCAATCACTCACATCGGTTATAGTTTACTAATGCAACTAAATATTATATAATTATATTAAATATTACGTGATATTGACTCTTATTTGAGTACTTTTTTTTTTACGTTCGATTGAACGCGGTGCATGTTGTTTAAAATGTCTCCGTGTATAGATAAAAAATGAAAGCTGAAACTTATTGTCTTGTATTCGTTCGTTTGATCTCAAACTCAAATGTCTTCAGTGACAACAAAAGAAAAAACAGAACATGTATAATTAGCCTTGCTGTTCCTAAACCAGTGAAGGAGAACTTACTGAACGTTTTTGGGGCATCAGAGTGGAAGTACATGTGTGAGTGGGGAATTGATAGAAACTTCACTCCACACTAGACTGTAAATGTTCAAATTTTTCAGCTGTTCCTTTTTTCCTCAGTTTCTTTTGTCTTAATAAGTTTTTAATTCCTTCTGTCTCTTTTCAGCTCATCCACAACATGACCTCAGCCTACTTTGCCGAAAACATTCGCAGTAAGATCTCAGACGACAGCACGCATCCCGGGAGCTACTACGAGCCACAGTACTTCGTTCCTGAGGATCATGGGACGGCACACCTGTCTGTCATGGCTGAGGACGGCAGCGCTGTGGCAGTGACGAGCAGCATCAATCAGCAGTAAGAATAAATATCACAACACACCGTACCGCTCTCGTCCAATCATAACACACCGTACCGCTCTCGTCCAATCACAACACACCGTACCGCTCTCGTCCAATCACAACACACCGTACCGCTCTCGTCCAATCACAACACACCGTACCGCTCTCGTCCAGTCACAACACACCGTACCGCTCTCGTCCAGTCACAACACACCGTACCGCTCTCGTCCAGTCACAACACACCGTACCGCTCTCGTCCAGTCACAACACACCGTACCGCTCTCGTCCAATCACAACACACCGTACCGCTCTCGTCCAGTCACAACACACCGTACCGCTCTCGTCCAGTCACAACACACCGTACCGCTCTCGTCCAGTCACAACACACCGTACCGCTCTCGTCCAATCACAACACACCGTACCGCTCTCGTCCAGTCACAACACACCGTACCGCTCTCGTCCAGTCACAACACACCGTACCGCTCTCGTCCAGTCACAACACACCGTACCGCTCTCGTCCAGTCACAACACACCGTACCGCTCTCGTCCAGTCACAACACACCGTACCGCTCTCGTCCAGTCACAACACACCGTACCGCTCTCGTCCAATCACAACACACCGTACCGCTCTCGTCCAGTCACAACACACCGTACCGCTCTCGTCCAGTCACAACACACCGTACCGCTCTCGTCCAATCACAACACACCGTACCGCTCTCGTCTAATCACAACACACCGTACCGCTCTCGTCCAATCACAACACACCGTACCGCTCTCGTCTAATCACATCACACCGCACCGCTCTCGTCCAATCAAAATACACCGTACCGCTCTCGTCCAATCACAGCACACCGTACCGCTCTCGTCCAATCACAACACACCGTACCGCTCTCGTCTAATCACAACACACCGCACCGCTCTTGTCCAATCATAATAGATTGTACTTGTCTCTTCTGTTTATGTGCAGTTTTGGTTCTAAAGTCATGTCCCCCTCCACTGGAATCATCTTTAATGATAATATGGACGACTTCAGTTCTCAGAACTTCCCAAATTCCTTCGGCGTTCCTCCTTCTCCTAACAACTTCATCCAACCAGGTAACAGATTTGATCTGATTCAGACAAACAGGAGATTTTAAATATGCAGATAAACTATAATAAAGTATTAATAATGACACATCATTATTAATGTAAATCTGTATTCGTGGCTGTGATGTAACTGTAGATTACAGGATCATACTGTAAATCATGTGGGACATGTCCATGTGTGCAGGTAAAAGACCGATCTCATCCATGTGTCCAACCATCATCTGCGACAAAAACAACAATGTTAAAATGGTCATCGGAGCTTCAGGTGGGACCAAGATCCCCACGGCAACAGCTCTGGTAACACACACAGCTTTAACCTTAACACACACCAACACGTTTTTATACCGTCTAATTTATAACTATTCATCTATTTTTTATACATTACATACATTCCATATATCAGTCTATCCATCCTTTCATGCATCTAACCATTCTTTTGTAAATTGGTTCATCTATCTACCAGTTTCATCCCTCCATAATCCATCTATCTATTTGAATAGCCATCCATTAATCCATACATCCATCTATAAGTTTAAAGTTTCCATCCATGCTGCCACATAGTGAGAACTTCAGAATGCTGTTTATGTTCCTGTCCAGTTCCTGTCATCCTGTCACATTGTTTTTCTTTAGAAACTTGCTCTATTTTCTCCTGCCCAGGTCTTTTCTTTCTGTTCTGTTTGGAATGGAGAACTGCTAGATGTGTCTCCTCCATACTCACCTGACAGAGTGTTGCCCTGGTCACTGCCTGCCTGTAAAAGTTTTAGGACCTTCAGCTCTGTGGTGTGCAGTTGGCTTTTCTCGCCACACTTTGGTTTTTCTTGGTGGCTCTGAACAGGTTCTTGTCTGAATGTCAGAATTTATTCCAGCCATTTCCATATTTGGTCCAGTTTAGGTTCATCTTCCACCCTGTCATGTAGAGGCCTTCAGGTGTTCCTATTGGGTGGATTGTTGGGTCAGTCATTCATGTCTATCCATCCATCCAATCCATCCATCCATCCATCCATCCATCCATCCATCCATCCATCCATCCATCCATCCATCCATCCATTATTTGATCTGGTTATCCATGAATTTATCCATTTATTAATCTATATATTTATTCAGCTATCCATCATTCTTTTAAATATGCATTTATTTATCCATTCATTCATACAGACATCCCTTCTACCCGTCTCTATTCATCCGTCCTCCAGACAATACATTAAACTCCACCCACTGATCAATTGTTTACTCAGTGTGTTGTGTCAGTGACTCGTCTCCTCTGTTCCAGGTGATCCTGAACTCTCTGTTCTTTAACTACGACTTGAAAGGAGCTGTAGAGGAAGCCCGATTCCACAACCAGCTCACCCCCAACTACATTGAGGTGGAGAAGGATTTTGAGAAGGTGCGAGTGGAACGATAGCTTCAGGACACATACAGTGTCCTAATAAATTAGGATTATAAGCATAATTAAAAACCACCTGAATCTTCTGCACCACCATCAACACTACCACCAACACCAACAAAACCAACACCAACATAAACACCACCATCAACACTACTACCAATACCACCAACACCAACATAAACACCACCATCACCATCAACACCACCACCAACATAAACACCACCATCAACATCAACACCACCATCACCATCAACACCACCACCACCATCACCATCAACACCACCATCAACATCAACACCACCAATAACACTGCTGCTCCTAATAATAATAAAATATGAATCATTACAGAGTGTGATAGAGAGACTGGAGGAGAGGAATCACGTGACGATGCTGCAGAACTCCACAACAGCTAAGGTTCAGGTTGTGGTGAAGCAGGACCATCAGATCTGTGCTGAATCAGACTACAGGAAAGGAGGACGTCCAGCCGGTTACTGACCCAAACCTCAACAACAATCAACTTCTGACTGTGAGATTATAGAGATTTACATAAATACAAACAGATAAAAACCAGATAAAATCCTGATACTTTCCTCCATCTGACATTTATGTTTTATATGTTGAATATGTTTTATATTTTGTTTTCTGATGGAAAAACGATTAAAAGATGGTTAAACTTCAACCTTTAAAAATAAAATGGGAAGATAAAAGTTGGAATGTGTTATTAGACTGCATTTGTAGGTTATTTGGGGACCAAATTATCTTCATTGGTAAAGAAAAAGAGGAAAATCAGGAACAGGTTTACAGACACAGTGTGAAATGGGATGTGATGTGAAGCGTCTTGGGAACTGAACTGAAACATTCTGAAGAATTACACGTAAAAGCACGAGACAGACTTTTAGAGTTCATGAGAAAAGTCTATATTTGCATTTTATTGAATACTAATTATAATATTTAAATCAGAGGTAGATGAAAAATAAACGAAAGTGAATTCCACAGTTTACTTGTTAACATTCGGATTAGAACATGATCCGTATTAAAGCTGTGTTCTGAACTCTAGAACCCAGGCTCAGTTCTCACTGGACCTCCTGATAGTGATGGGTTAGAGGAGCAGGGTGAGGATTACCCATAATGCACTGCATGCAGGTCTACATCAGGTTTCCAGGTCAGAATGAGTCCTAAACGTTTGGGACACAGCCGATCAGTGCTTTATTTTACTGGAAAATACTCTCTCTCTCTCACACACACACACACACACACACACACACACACACACACACACACACACACACACACACACACACACACACACACACACTAACACACACGCACACTGAACACCTGCTCACACACACACACACACACACACACACACACACACTGCAGATAT
>NC_139584.1:30371861-30374361 GCF_946808225.1 Silurus aristotelis | reverse complement strand
GAGATGTTAGCATTAGCAGCAGATGTATTAGCGTCAGCAGCTGAGATGTTAGCATTAGCACAGATGTATTAGCGTCAGCAGCTGAGATGTTAGCATTAGCGCAGATGTAGTAGCATCAGCAGCTGAGATGTTAGCATTAGCGCAGATGTATTAGCGTCAGCAGCTGAGATGTTAGCATTAGCGCAGATGTATTAGCATTAGCAGCTGAGATGTTAGCATTGTGGTGTTTCTGTACCTTATCTCAAACCCGAGTGTGTTATTTCCGTCCACGTAAACCACGGGCGAGGCGATGGACTCTTTCAGAGTTTTTCCGAGCCACAGGTAATTCATCAGCGCCTGAAACGAAAAACACAAACACGCTTCAAACACTAATGATTTCATCTTTTCCTCCTCTGCAGGAACTCGACGGTGTTCTGAGTGTTCCCTAACAGTGACCTGCTGCTCAGTGGATCTGTTTTTGTTTCCTGCTCTTCACTGGCTCTTCTACAGTTTCTTTATTCTCCTCAGACTCTTCTCTCACAGTCCACACTTCCCTTTCCTGCTAGTGGAACTAATTCACAAGTGTTTAACGGTTCCACGTTTCCCTCTGATGGATTCGTTGTTTTCTACATAGAGTTCTGGTTTCCACCATCCCCCCTGCACTCTCACTGCTGCTCAGGTGCTCAGGTGTTTCAATGCTGAGTTACAGAAAGGTGTTTATAGGTGAGGTGTTGAATCTGACCATGGCCATGCCGGTGGTGATCATACTGCCGCCTGAAGCACCGATTACCAAAATGTGTTTCTCTGTTGAGGCATAGAGGACCACTGGGGCTATGGAGGAGGGTGGCTGCTCTCCTACACACACACACACACACACACACACACACACACACACACACACACTGGTTAGGGTTGGAGTAATTGGTAACTGGAAGTTAGATGTTAGTGGTTTAATGGTTAGGGGCTACATTTTAGGGTTTAGTGTGTAGTGTTTAGTGTTTAGGGGTTAGGGTTTAGTAGTTAGGGTTTAGTAGTTAGGGGTTAGTGTTTAGCGGTTAGGGTTTGGGGGTTAGTGTTTAGGTGTTAGTGTTTAGGGGTTAGTGTTTGGGGGCTAGTGTTCGGGGGTTAGTGTTTGGGGGTTAGTGTTTAGGGGTTAGTGTTTGGGGGTTAGTGTTAAGGGGGTTGGGTTTAGCGGTTAAGGTTTGGGGGTTAGTGTTTAGGTGTTACTGTTTAGGGGTTAGTGTTTGGGGGTTAGTGTTTGGGGGTTAGGGGTTAGTGTTTAGGTGTTAGTGTTTGGGGGTTAGTGTTTAGGGGTTAGGGTTTGGGGGTTAGTGTTTAGGGGTTAGTGTTTAGCGGCTAGGGTTTGGGGGTTAGTGTTAAGGGGTAAGGGGTTAGTGTTTAGCGGTTAGGGTTTGGGGGTTAGTGTTTAGGGGTTAGTGTTTAGCGGCTAGGGTTTGGGGGTTAGTGTTAAGGGGTAAGGGGTTAGTGTTTAGGGGTTAGTGTTTAGGGGTTAGTGTTTAAGGGTTAGTGTTTAGGGGTTAGTGTTTTGGGGTTAGTGTTTAGGGGTTAGTGTTTAGGGGTTAGTGTTTTGGGGTTAGTGTTTAAGGGTTAGTGTTTAGGGGTTAGTGTTTTGGGGTTAGTGTTTAAGGGTTAGTGTTTAGGGGTTAGGGTTTAGGGGTTAGTGTTTAGGGGTTAGTGTTTAGGGGTTAGGGTTTAAGGGTTAGTGTTTAGGGGTTAGTGTTTAGGGGTTAGGGTTTAGGGGTTAGTGTTTAGGGGTTAGTGTTTTGGGGTTAGGGTTTAGGGGTTAGTGTTTAGGTGTTAGTGTTTAGGGGTTAGTGTTTGGGGGCTAGTGTTCGGGGGTTAGTGTTTGGGGGTTAGTGTTTAGGGGTTAGTGTTTGGGGGTTAGTGTTAAGGGGTTTGGGTTTAGCGGTTAAGGTTTGGGGGTTAGTGTTTAGGTGTTACTGTTTAGGGGTTAGTGTTTGGGGGTTAGTGTTTGGGGGTTAGGGGTTAGTGTTTAGGTGTTAGTGTTTGGGGGTTAGTGTTTAGGGGTTAGGGTTTGGGGGTTAGTGTTTTAGGGGTTAGTGTTTAGCGGCTAGGGTTTGGGGGTTAGTGTTAAGGGGTAAGGGGTTAGTGTTTAGCGGTTAGGGTTTGGGGGTTAGTGTTTAGGGGTTAGTGTTTAGCGGCTAGGGTTTGGGGGTTAGTGTTAAGGGGTAAGGGGTTAGTGTTTAAGGGTTAGTGTTTAGGGGTTAGTGTTTAGGGGTTAGTGTTTAAGGGTTAGTGTTTAGGGGTTAGTGTTTTGGGGTTAGTGTTTAGGGGTTAGTGTTTAGGGGTTAGTGTTTTGGGGTTAGTGTTTAAGGGTTAGTGTTTAGGGGTTAGTGTTTTGGGGTTAGTGTTTAAGGGTTAGTGTTTAAGGGTTAGTGTTTAGGGGTTAGTGTTTAGGGGTTAGGGTTTAAGGGTTAGTGTTTAGGGGTTAGGGTTTAGGGGTTAGTGTTTAGGGGTTAGTGTTTTGGGGTTAGGGTTT
>NC_139584.1:30349361-30354361 GCF_946808225.1 Silurus aristotelis | reverse complement strand
GTGAGACACTGTGTGTGCGTGTGTGTGTGTGTGTGTGTGAGAAAGAGAGGACAGAGAGAAAGTGTGTTAGTAGATCAACCACCGTTTCGTGTTTTTGTGTTCAAAGCTGAGTGTGTGTGTGTGTGTGTGTGTGTGTGTGAGATGAGAGTGAAAGTGTGTTACTGGTTCACTTGCACAGTCTGGTTTTTAAATGATTTACTATATTTGCATTACTATTTTACACACACACACACACACACACATACAATATAAATACACATACAATATAAACACACACACACACACACACACACACACACATACAATATAAATACACATACAATATAAACACACACACACACACAATATAAATACACACACACATACAATATAAACACACACACACACACACACACACACATACAATATAAATACACATACAATATAAACACACACACACACACAATATAAATACACACACACATACAATATAAACACACACAATATAAAAACACACACACACACACACACACACACACACACACACACACACACACACACACACACAAGAGATTTGCTACAGTAAATTACCATGTTTATGTCATTGGACAGGTGTGTGTGTGTGTGTGTGTGTGTGTGTGTGCAGGACTGAAGGTTCCTCCTCACTGTGAGTTGGTGGTAGGTGGAGAGCCTCAGTGTTGGTCAGAGGGAAACTGTCTCCTGTTTGACGACTCGTTTCTCCACACGGCATTCCACGACGGTGAGACACACACACACACACACACACACACACACACAGCTGATGAAAGGGGTGTTGCCTCCCGGGCGAGTGGATGAAGGTTTGTAGGACTGATAATGAAATGATGTTTAAGCAGCAGAGCAACTGATGAAATAAATATCAAGGTCACAGCAAGGTCAAGCTCAAACACGATTCAGCTCTTTAACATCAAACATTGATGTAGTAATAGAAAATAAATATTTTCAGTCGTGATATAGTGGTGTGTGTGTGTGTGTGTGTGTGTGTGTGTGTGTGTGTGTGTGTGTGTGAGAGATCAGGAGCTCCAGAAGACGGCCCCCGCGTGGTGTTCATGGTGGATTTGTGGCATCCGAATGTGGCAGCGGCCGAGAGACAGGCACTCGACTACATCTTCACTCCGGGACGCTGAGACAGGGGGAGAGAGAGAGAGAGAGAGAGAGAGCGCGATAGAGAGAGCGATAGATGAGTAACAGTGAAGCTGATAACCTGCACATTTTACTATACATACATAAGTGTCACAATTCACTCTCTCCTGCAATGATGGAGGGAGAGAGAGAGAGAGAGAGAGAGAGAGAACTGACATGAAAAAATAAAATGACTTTTTTTATGTACATGGATATTCCCATAACAAATTGAGAAGATGGATGGATAGATAAATAGATGGATGGATGGATGGATGGATAGATAAATGGATGGATGGATGGATGGATGGATGGATGGATGGATAGATAAATGGATGGATGGATAGATGGATGGATAAACAGAAAGTTAACTACTTAATACACTTTTTTCTATACATAAGGAGAAACAGAGACAATCCCAAACCACTCATTTTATTGTACAGATATTTACACTCTCTCATTACAGGGTGGAAAGATGGATAGAAAGAAAAGGACTAAATAACGGAGAGATGAAAGCTGTTACACACGCACCTTTTGTACGCGAGTGTGTTTTGTGTGGCTCAGACATTAGTGTGAGAGTAAAAGCACATTCTTTATATTGAAGTGTTTTCTAATGGCCTGGTGTGTTCATACCACAGAGAGAAAGAGAGAAAGAGAGAGAGAGAGAGAATGAGGAATAACAGAGGGAGGGAGAGAGAGATTGATGATAGATGGATGGGGATGTGTAGGATTTTTCTGTACATAAATGTTTACAGATCAGATTCAGGAGGTGTGTTTATTAACGGGTTTACAGACGTATGAAATGGAGAACGTTCAGCACTTTTCAGGTCGTATATAAAACGTCACGCTGCACTTTTTTCACGTTTGAACGTATGACTGAATGTAACGTGTACAATTACAGCCGTAAAGCGTATTTCCTCTCGGTGTCAGTACGGCGTGACGCAGATGCTAACGGCGGCTTTATGATCTGTTTATTCAGCGTTCATACTGACGCGTGTTCAAACAAACACTGTGTTATAGTACTGTTTTACACACACACACACACACACACACACACACACACACACACACACACACTCCTTGTCCACTTTCTAAATCACAATATATTCTTACACACTCGAGCACTCAGAACTGTCCATAATTAGCATACAGGCTGGTCAGTCTGCAAGTTTCTTTAGCTAGCTAGCTAGTCATACAATAAACTGATGTAACAGTAAATATCTACACAATGTCTTGGTCAGCACAAAAATGTTTCATTGTATGACTTAGCAAAGTAGCTAGTTGCCAAGCTAGCGACTTAGCAAGAAATTTCTGAGGAAAACAATTTGTGTAATAAACGTTTTTTTTTTTTAAACAATAGGCGAAGTGGACAAACAGTATTAAAACACAGAAGCAGAATGTGTAAAAAAAGATGAATTTCATGAGGTAAAGAACTAGCGGCAGGTTGTGTATCCACGCCAAATCCTGCTTTCCAACTTTCTCTTTCTCTTGAATATTCACATCAATTTTAGTGTCAGTTTGAAGCTCTTTGTAGTTCTAGCTGCGTTCAAATAGAACTCGTGAATCTGTGTTTCCTGAGCGGGAAGATGATGTTGAGAACAAACAATTTGGAGAATTAGCTAGCTAACTATCAGGGCTAGTTATTTAGCTAGTCAAACAGTAAACAATACTAATTGGAACATCAACTTTTACCTCAGATGTGTTGCTAAATGTTGTGAAAAAGACTCAGGATGGCTAAACGAGCACAGTAATTAGCGTCAGGTGTTATCTTCTGAACAACACACGAGAACACGAGCGTATTTGAGCGCAGCATCTTGTACAGAAGCACACTTTAAAGTTTACAGTAGAAATAGAAACAAAAACGCAGAACTTTCAGCTCATTCAAGCGCTTCGGTGGTTTACTGCTTCATTCTTTCCTTCGTTCCTTCTGTGCTACTCGTACATTCCTTTTATAAAGACCTGAATCCCATCGGGACACGGCGTATCGTAAATCGTTTTTCTAGCATCGTGTGACTTTCCCAGCCGAGCGAGTGACGGATTCTTGCTGATGTTCTGATTTTCTGTGTTTCCTAGATGTGATTATTTTTTTTTTTTTGCTACAGCTGAGTGATGATGTGTGTTTAATAAAGAGCCAGTTGTACAACCTTCTGTGTGTGTGTGTGTGTGTGTGTGTGTGTGTGTGTGTGTGTGTGTGTGTGTGTGTGTGTGTGTGTGTGTGTTTATTTTTAAATAAAATTGTTTTTATTTGATCAACTACATTTCTACAGACTTCTACAGAAATGTAAGGAGAGACACCTGTTGAGCCCTCTAGTGGAGGACAGCGGGATTACTTTTTTTAACCACACCACTTTTCTTTTTATAAATCAGCGAGGATTTGGGAGAAACGTGTAAAATGTATGTGTATGGAATTCTCACATTGAATGTTTTCTGAGGAGAAGTGAGTAAAATAGGTAGCTCTGCTTTACTTCAAAGTCAGATCAGTTTGATCTAGCAGAAAGAAGGAAGTTAATTGGTCTACACTACTGGTGGGTGGAGCTTATTGTTACTAGTCAAACCTAAACAGTAAGACTTCCTTTACACTAGCATGTTACATTTTCTACGTTTAGCTAATCAGCTATCTGAAGTGGATAAAATCTATGATTAGAAGGGTTAGCGTTGTTAGCTAGTCAGGGAGATAAATAGCTGCTGATCATTTTTTAATAGTGATTTTAATCTGGTTCAGTGCTCAGTAAGCAACCTATAGCACAGGTCTGCTCATGTTCTCCCAATGTCTTCTAATGTTTTTCTGAGTTCCTCCAGGTTCCCAAGTTTCCCAAAGTCTCCAAATATGTAAGAGTAGCTAGTTGGATGGGTAATTATGGGATTTTGTCCTTGAGGTGTGAGGACGTGGGCGAGTGTGATGTTATCTGCTTCTAAATATCACTATGAATGTAAATGAGAGATTTGCACACTTTCACAAATGGTCAGTTGTTTGTTGGGTAAATAAAACCAGTATCATGTTGTATTTATACTGTAGATCATGGATGATCAATGTTGCACGTGTGTGTGTGTGTGTATTACATTCTCCCATGCACACCGAAACACACATTTCAGTCATTTCAAGCCTGGCTGAAATAAACAGCCGTCATGTAAATAAGGTTCCTGAGAGCTTTTTTTTTTTTTTTTTTATCTCCCAGCATCTGTTTTTTGGAAGATAACGTCTCTTATTGAACCTTGGCTGAGATCTGGAGATAGACACGTATTCTTCTATTTCTCCACCTGCTGATTGTGATTTGAGACCTTAAAAAAACACCACCAGCAGAATTTGTACTCACTGTAAAATCAGCTCCGGAAATAAAACGAATTGCATAACACACACACACACACTCGATCACTTTGCATAAGATACAGGGTTACACAATATTATAGATTACAGACTGTAGATGGTGCATCAGAAGGAAACATCAACTGAACTTTGGACTCACCTGTGTCTGAGTGCACTCACCTGCCTCATTATCCACCATGAAAAGAGGGCGGGGCTTACAGCAGGTAACAGATGCATCATGTCTTCATTACATCAGATCTAAATTACAGTGAGAATCACAGTCACAGAGAATCCTGAATAAAGTCCTGAGTCCTGAATAAAGATCACAAATTAATATAATATAAACATTTAAATATAGATATATTATATAGTATATATTATTATATAGTATATAGAGTTATAATTAAATCATAATCACTATAAAATCTCACATTTGTGTGTAAACACAAAATATATATCAGAAGGTTAGGTATATACTATAATTTTACCTGAAAACACCTGCTGAGTGAAATCATCATTCAGCATCAACACTAGAGGGAGCCAAAGTGTTCTAATAAAG
>NC_139584.1:30332075-30344575 GCF_946808225.1 Silurus aristotelis | reverse complement strand
CTGTCTGTCTATATGTATATCCCTCTGTCTGCCTGTCCCTCTTTCTGTTCTCTCTCTCTCTCTCTCTCTCTCTCTCTCTCTCTCTCTCTCTCTCTCTCTTTCTCTCTCTCTCTCTCTCTCTCTCTCTCTATTGAGTGTAGTTTTTCCGCTCACTTCTATCAGCACATGTCAATTCATTGGAGTTCTCCTGTCATGGCCTTTAAAGGCTTTGCACACATCTATTGATGTACACATGCAAACACAGACACAGGCAGGTGTGTGTGTGTGTGTGTGTGTGTGTGTGTGTGTGTGTGTGTGTGTGTGTGTGTGTGTGTGTGTGTGTGTATGTTGGTGGTTGTGTGTGTGTGTGTTTGCTACATATTAAATGTACATGTTTATATTGCAAAAAATCTCTATGTGTTGGTTCATGTAGGATAGAAAACTGAGACCTGAGGAGATTGAGGGTGAGTACAAATATTATATAGTGTGTGATGATAACTAGTGTGTGATGATAATGAGTGTGTGATGATAAGGAGTGTGTGATAACCAGTGTGTAATGATAATGAGTGTGTGATGATAACGAGTGTGTGATGATAATGAGTGTGTGATAATAACGAGTGTGTGATGATAATGAGTGTGTGATAATAACGAGTGTGTGATAATAACGAGTGTGTGATGATAACGAGTGTGTGATGATAATGAGTGTGTGATGATAACGAGTGTGTGTGATAATAACGAGTGTGTGATGATAACGAGTGTGTGATGATAACGAGTGTGTGATGATAATGAGTGTGTGATGATAATGAGTGTGTGATAATAACAAGTGTGTGATGATAATGAGTGTGTGATGATAACGAGTGTGTGATGATAACGAGTGTGTGATGATAATGAGTGTGTGATAATAACGAGTGTGTGATGATAATGAGTGTGTGATGATAAGGAGCGTGTGATAACCAGTGTGTAATGATAATGAGTGTGTGATGATAATGAGTGTGTGATAATAACGAGTGTGTGATGATAATGAGTGTGTGATGATAAGGAGCGTGTGATAACCAGTGTGTAATGATAATGAGTGTGTGATGATAATGAGTGTGTGATAATAACGAGTGTGTGATGATAATGAGTGTGTGATGATAAGGAGCGTGTGATAACCAGTGTGTAATGATAATGAGTGTGTGATGATAATGAGTGTGTGATAATAACGAGTGTGTGATGATAATGAGTGTGTGATGATGAGTGTGTGTTTATAACGAGTGTGTTTATAACGAGTGTGTGATGATAATGAGTGTGTGTTTATAACAAGTGTGATAATGAGTGTGTGATGATAATAAGTGTGTGTTTATAACGAGTGTTTTTATAATGAGTGTGTTTATACAAGTGTGTGATAATAACGAGTGTGTGATTATCCTTGTGTCCATTTTTATTTTTGTGTTAAATTCACTGCAAGTTTGAAAATACAAAAAGTTTTGTGTGTGTGTGTATAGAACTCCGTGAAGCCTTTAAAGAGTTTGATAAAGATAAGGACGGTTTTATCAGCTGTAAAGACCTGGGAAACTGTATGAGGACGATGGGTTACATGCCGACCGAAATGGAGCTGATCGAACTGAGTCAACAGATCAACATGAACCGTGAGTGTGTGTGTGTGTGTGTGTGTGTGTGTGTGTGTGTGTGTGTGTGTGTGTAAAGACAAATGTCACAATCATCAAACAAACAAATAACAAAGATATTAGATGCATTTATACATTGATTTGAACACTGATGTCACAAACACTGACATATACTGTATATATATATATTAACATAGTGTGTGTGTGTGTGTGTGTGTGTGTGTGTGTGTGTGTGTGTGTGTGTGTGTGTGTGTGTGTGTGTTAGTTGGAGGTCGTGTGGACTTTGATGACTTTGTGGGTCTGATGGGGCCAAAGCTTTTGGCAGAAACAGCAGATATGATCGGCGTGAAGGAGCTCAGAAACGCCTTCAGGGAGGTGAGGAGGAAAACACACACATCATTGATGGTGATATAAATGAGATTCTTTATAACTCATGTTTATCTCATAATTATTTACATGTTCATGGAAGTTCGACACTAATGGAGATGGAGAGATCAGTACAAGTGAGCTGAGGGAAGCTATGAGGAAACTGTTAGGCCACCAGGTAAGTGTGTGAAATTACACTGTAAAATCTAATATTGCCACTAGTTAGCACTTAGCAAGCCAGTCAAGATGCAGTGACATTGGAAATAAAACGTTACCCGAATTATTAACATTTTGTCACGCGTGGATCAGGAGTCGAAAACTAGAGTATGGTTAAACGCTTTATTCGACTGAATATACAAGGCAGAGGCTTAAGGATAAGCACGAACCGGAGAGCAGGTAGAATCCGTAATGCGGGTAGTCCAGGGATGATCGCCAGTGTGAACCGTTAAACGCAAAACTATCTTAAGCGCTTCCTCCGAAGCGGAGCCAGGAGCATGGAAGTACGGGGAATACTAGTGGTAGGAAGTCCCGGTAGATCTCTCATGGCAACAAGTAAATCCGACAGTGAGTGAGGTGGAATCGAGACCTTTTAAAGGGGAAAGGTAATGGGGAACAGGTGTAGGTGATTAGAGCAGGGAGAGGCTGGGTGAGTTAGAGCCTTGGAGAGAGGCGTGGCTGGTGGTTCCCTGACACATTTACCTCAGATGTGTTGAAAGACTAAAAAAAAAATTACTTTAAATGACTTAATTTTTATCCCAGTTAACTGTGACCGCTAACTACAGCAGACTAGCAGAAGAGTTAATCCATTAATGTGAAATATTGGGTTTTTTCAGGGTATACACTTTATTTTTGATGTGGAGGACATTCTGAAAGATATTGACCTGAACGGAGATGGAAGAGTGGATTTTGAGGGTAAGAATTCAAATTTTTATCAGATATTTACCTCAGAATTTTATTTGTGTAGCCGGTTAAACACCGCTTTCCACTTTTTCTACAGGCATTTTTCATTTTTATTTAATAATAATCCTTTTATTGTCCTTTACTATATAATTTTTTGTAATACCGGAATAAATTAAACAAAATTAAAATGATGTCATCCACCTCTAAGAAAAACAAACAAAAAAATCCCACAAAAATGTTTTATTTCTGTCATAAAATCGGTGATCGTTTTGATCTGAAGCGCTGAATCTCCATCAATGAGTTTTAATCCACATTTTTCTTCGTCCTTCTGTGTAGAGTTTGTGCGCATGATGTCCCGATGATTTAATGTGCACATCGCACATTAAATCATGACCCCTGACTTCCCGCTGGTTGGAGGAGAAGAGACGAGACGAGGAACGTTTAAAACGTTTATCATGTGCGATATGCATTCGTTCTGATCGTCCAATCAGCGATCGTCTTACAGGAACGTGCACGAGAAAGCGTTTTATTGCGGCTCCGAGAAGAACCACACTGTTGTGAAGGAAAGATTTAATGAGCCTGAAAAAGAGGAACTGGAAGAAAACACACACACACACACACACACACACACACACACACACACACACACACACACACACACACACACACATACATACACACACACACATTGTAGCCGAGTGGTTCTGCACTTTTAAACCTTGTCTCGTGTCCATCTTTACGTCATAGAGCCGAAGTTCTCTCGTTAATCACGGCAATATCGCGTCTATCTTTATTTGTCCTGTTTGCGTATTGGTGTGAGTCCCAGTCGCGTCATAGACTCTGAAATCATCCTCGCACTAGTTTAAAGTCGTTCTCTGTGATCATTTATTATCACTCTTAACGTCTCCAGGAGGATTCAGGTGTTTACACGTAACAGTAAAGTTCCTTCAGGAGGAAACTCTGTACCACTGCCACTTTCTTCTTCACTAATCACAGAGTGTGCCTTTACAACCGAGCCGCCCTGGTGTGTGACGTCACAACACGCTCCACCCCCATATAAACACGTATACACTTCCTCTGGACTCTTAAAGGGACGTGCAACCCAAAATAAAATGTCTACAGTTTCGCTTAAATCCAACGTCCACTCACGTTGATTTAGATCTTTATCACGCTATTTGTCTCAGTTAAACAATTTGTACGCACCAACAGCCTCAATAAATATTATTATATAAAAAACGTTTACATCAAAGTAACATAAAAGGATTACCTCTTTTAATACCAGTGAGCGTTTATACAGTCATCAGCGCCCCCTGGTGGTTGTGATGAGAAGTGTACACTGCAGTTGCTTTATTTTCTTTACATATGCTTGTACTATTTTACAGCCGTTAGCTAAGCATTAGCAAACCTTTTGTTTAAAAAAAAAAATGGTAATGCGTGTATGAAAATTTAACATTTACATTTTTCTTTTACAAAAATGTTTGCTAATGCTTTGCTAATGCTTTCAGAGGAAGAAAAAATCATTGTGAAGATTTGGAGCTGCAGGTGTAGATTTATTCACACATACAGACTTGATAAACTGCTTACTGATAAAGCAGTATCTCTCTTCTTCTGTTCATTATTAGCTACAGGAGCCTGTTAGCTGAAGTACAAAACTAACTAAGAGAAAAACTGTGGACGTTTTATTATTTTTTTCACAAACTGTTCTAATTTTTTTTTATCTTTGCTTTCATGACATGTGAATTCATCAGTGTCGTTCTAAATCTTTAATCCTACTGGATGTGTGAATTACCTATGATGTATGGATTAGCATATAATCTTGGGTTAAATTGCACAATCCGATAGTTTAGCAGCATTAATAACCAATGACCCACACACAGCAATGCATTAACTTTAGCCTGACGGCAAGCGTCTCACGTTAGCTTTCTCATGTTCTATAGCAAGCCAAGTCATAAGCAAGCAGGCTAACATTAGCCAAACCATGCATCATTTCATACTAAACACGACATTAAGTTATGGTGATGATGTCATGTGTTTAAGTCTGTGATTGAGTGATTTCAGTTTAACTTAAATTCCACCCAAAACTGACTTCTAACATTCAGGAAAAGCCGCCATTTTGAAAAAGGAAACTGTCAGAAGGTGCAGCAAAACCTTCTGAGGACACTGTCCTCCTGAAGCTGAGGGAGATGTTAGCTGACTCCTTTGGCCACATTTTAGCTGAGGTAATAATGATGGTGGATAAATTCGTGTCACCAGGTGGAAGCAAACGAGTGTGAGAAAGAAAAGCAGTAATGAAACGCAGCCTTTACTGACACGTGAACACGTCACTGAACAAGGTTTCCTGAAAAAACTAAAATGATGAAACTGTTGTGTGGACGCTGAATGCGGTCTGATCTCCGTGTCTGCGTGTTCACTGAGACGTCGTGGGTTTCGTCTTAACGTCGTTTTAACGTCACTTCAACGTAACTGTCACTTTGATGTTATGACGTTTGTGTCATCATCTCGTCACGTATTCGGCGTTAGACATGCGATCGGTTTTATTTCCTGCATGCCAAAAAAACACCTGCACTCACGATGTACCGGAGCGACTTTAATAAAATACAGCAAATAAAGTCTACGAATAATTCACAAGTCTCCTTCATCGCCTCTTTACTGCTGCAACCACGCGATGAGAAGGAGAGAGAGAGAGAGAAAAGAAAGGAGAATGAAGTTGAGGATGAGGAAGAGAAAGCACATGAAGTAGAAAATCAGGAGAAGAGAATTAAAGAGGATAAAAAGATGCAACGGAAAGAGGAAGAAGAAACCTAGGACGAGAAAAGTGATGGAGCAGGATGTTGGAGTTGTCATAGCAACAAGCGTGCACGGACATGAATCAATGGGGTTTAAAGCATTCACTGGGTGTTGCTGCCCCCTACTGGTCACCTGACACAATTCCTCTTACTAAACGTATCGGTCACGTGGCCTGCATGCGTTCAGGCTCGGTAAAAGAAGGCGTGGTCCAAAGAGCAAGCATATGGGCGTGGCCTCGACATGTCTTCTAGTCTCAAATGAAGAAGGTGTGGCCTTTGTGTCTGTCAGTCATAGTAATGGAGGTGTGGCCTTAAATTCGTGCAAACACGCCTAGAAATGATCCCAGGTCACATGATCCCATGTTGTTTATTAGAAAAATCTGCATCTGATCAATCCTGTGTTTTGTTTGTTTGTTTCTGTGACTATAACATTAAAGTGTCATTTAATCTTTTGTGAATTTTAAACGTTTTTCCAATTTTTTTTTTTCCCAGAAATTGTGATTTAATGTAAAATACTGCAACAGTTTATTCCACTATCTGACAAGTCTTTATCTCAAATCATAAATCTGTTGGATTAAACGCTCTAAAAAGAACAATGAAATGAACTCGAATGATTTGACTCTGTAATGAGATCTACAGGTTTTTCCTGGATTCCAGTCGGACTGCTGTGTTGGACTGATCTGATTGGACGCCTGACACGTGCACTGCTTTTTATTACGTTATTTTCTTGCCTAAAGCAAACAAGCAAAAATGAATAAATGTAATTAAATCAATTAAATTGTGCTTAAATAATAATAATAATAATAATAATTTATTAATTAATTGTTTACACGAGTTAATATTTCCTACAGAATAAACCATTCTGAATTATAGGGGAAGCTGAATTCACCTGTCGCACCGTAAAGTTCAAGCTGAATAATTGTGTAAAATAATTAAAAATAGGGTAATCAATAAACAAATACTGAATTTATTCGCCAAATTCCCTCCGGAATCAGGAAGTGTGAACGTCTTCCGCCTTCTGCCAGCGCGCGTCTAACAAGCTTGCTTTGAAGCGTGCGTCTGTTCCAGGTGTGAGCGCCCACTGGCGGCCATGCAGAGGTATAGCGGCTACAGGAGGAACAGTCTGAGTGTCAGTTTATTCTGAGAAAAGAGATGAGAAATAATCCTGAGCACATGATATACAAATATACATTTCTAAACAAATCTAAAAATGTGTCAAAAGTCATTTTAAAAATCATTATCTCGATTATTACTGTAATTATTACTCTTCATTACTCTGAATTAGACCGAGGTTCTTCCGATTAAAAGATCAGAACGAATATTTCTCTTTTCCTATTTTATTTTATTTAGTTAAGATATTTTAGGGTTTCTAAACAGGTACAACATGATTAAGCTAAAAGTGTGTGTGTGTGTGTGTGTGTGTGTGTGTGTGTGTGTGTGTGTGTGTGTGTGTGTGTGTGTGTGTCTGTTTAAACCTGTATAGCCTGTGGGGTGGAGAAACCACATTCCCTGCCATATGAATAATCAAATTCAATGAAAAAACCTGTTTAATAAAAAAGAAACTATAGAAATAAAACCATCATCGAACTGCACTGAGGTCCCTCAGAAAAGTAGATCAGAGATTGAACAGTAAATGATTTATTATAATCATCTCCAGTCCGTATTGGATGCTTCATTACACCAGTCTGATTTACAATAAAACCTCGCTGACCTTCTCCTGACTGCTCCTCAGATGCTCTCTGACCACCAGACTCGAGATCTTTAAGACTTTTAAATGACATGAAGACTGCAGTGAAGGATCACATGATGGACATGAAAATTCTTCTACTGACTGAGTGATAAAAGATTTTTATTTTTATTACCACAATAAAAATGTTTTGTCAGGTTTTTTTCATTCTGAGGAATCAGAAGTGTATAATCACAATTTATTTAAATTAGGACCGGCGATTAATTAAACTACTGAATCACGATTAATCCAACATTCTACACAACTACACAACATTCTACAACACTACACAACATTCTACACAACTACACAACACTCTTCACAACTACACAACATTCTACACAACTACACAACATTCTACACAACATTCTACACAACTACACATTCTACACAACTACACAACACTCTACACAACCACACAACAGTCTACACAACTACACGACATTCTACACAACTACACAACATTCTACAAAACTACACATTCTACACAACTAACAACATTATTAATGTTCTTAGTGTTGGTGTTATTGGTGGTGGAGGTGTTGATATTGTTATTAGTGTTGGTGTTATTGGTGTTGGAGGTGTTGATATTGTTATTAGTGTTGGTGTTATTGGTGTTGGAGGTGTTGATATTGTTATTAGTGTTGGTGTTATTGGTGTGGTAGGTGTTATTATTGTTATTAGTGTTGGTGTTATTTGTGTTGTAGGTGTTGATATTGTTATTAGTGTTGGTGTTATTGGTGTTGTATGTGTTATTATTGTTATTAGTGTTGGTGTTATTTGTGTTGTAGGTGTTGATATTGTTATTAGTGTTGGTGTTATTGGTGTTGATATTGTTATTAGTGTTGGTGTTATTGGTGTTGTAGGTGTTGATATTGTTATTGGTGTTGGTGTTATTGGTGTTGTAGGTGTTATTATTGTTATTAGTGTTGGTGTTATTTGTGTTGTAGGTGTTGATATTGTTATTAGTGTTGGTGTTATTGGTGTTGTATGTGTTATTATTGTTATTAGTGTTGGTGTTATTTGTATTGTAGGTGTTGATATTGTTATTAGTGTTGGTGTTATTGGTGTTGATATTGTTATTAGTGTTGGTGTTATTGGTGTTGATATTGTTATTAGTGTTGGTGTTATTGGTGTTGATATTGTTATTAGTGTTGGTGTTATTGGTGTTGATATTGTTATTAGTGTTGGTGTTATTGGTGTTGGAGGTGTTGATATTGTTATTAGTGTTGGTGTTATTGGTGTTGTAGGTGTTGATATTGTTATTAGTGTTGGTGTTATTGGTGTTGGAGGTGTTATTAATGTTATTAGTGTTGGTGTTATTGGTGTTGAAGGTGTTGATATTGTTATTAGTGTTGGTGTTATTGGTGTTGTAGGTGTTGATATTGTTATTAGTGTTGGTGTTATTGGTGTTGGAGGTGTTATTAATGTTATTAGTGTTGGTGTTATTGGTGTTGTAGGTGTTGAAATTGTTATTAGTGTTGGTGTTATTGGTGTTGGAGGTGTTATTAATGTTATTAGTGTTGGTGTTATTGGTGTTGGAGGTGTTATTAATGTTATTAGTGTTGGTGTTATTGGTGTTGTAGGTGTTGATATTGTTATTAGTGTTGGTGTTATTGGTGTTGTAGGTGTTGATATTGTTATTAGTGTTGGTGTTATTGGTGTTGTAGGTGTTGATATTGTTATTAGTGTTGGTGTTATTGGTGTTGTAGGTGTTGATATTGATATTAGTGTTGGTGTTATTGGTGTTGTAGGTGTTGATATTGTTATTAGTGTTGGTGTTATTGGTGTTGTAGGTGTTGATATTGTTATTAGTGTTGGTGTTATTTGCGTTGTAGGTGTTGATATTGTTATTAGTGTTGGTGTTATTGGTGTTGATATTGTTATTAGTGTTGGTGTTATTGGTGTTGGAGGTGTTGATATTGTTATTAGTGTTGGTGTTATTGGTGTTGTAGGTGTTGATATTGTTATTAGTGTTGGTGTTATTGGTGTTGGAGGTGTTATTAATGTTATTAGTGTTGGTGTTATTGGTGTTGAAGGTGTTGATATTGTTATTAGTGTTGGTGTTATTGGTGTTGTAGGTGTTGATATTGTTATTAGTGTTGGTGTTATTGGTGTTGGAGGTGTTATTAATGTTATTAGTGTTGGTGTTATTGGTGTTGTAGGTGTTGAAATTGTTATTAGTGTTGGTGTTATTGGTGTTGGAGGTGTTATTAATGTTATTAGTGTTGGTGTTATTGGTGTTGGAGGTGTTATTAATGTTATTAGTGTTGGTGTTATTGGTGTTGTAGGTGTTGATATTGTTATTAGTGTTGGTGTTATTGGTGTTGTAGGTGTTGATATTGTTATTAGTGTTGGTGTTATTGGAGTTGGAGGTGTTATTAATGTTATTAGTGTTGATGTTATTGGAGTTGGAGGTGTTATTAATGTTATTAGTGTTGGTGTTATTGGTGTTGTAGGTGTTGATATTGTTATTAGTGTTGGTGTTATTGGTGTTGTAGGTGTTGATATTGTTATTAGTGTTGGTGTTATTGGTGTTGTAGGTGTTGATATTGTTATTAGTGTTGGTGTTATTGGTGTTGTAGGTGTTGATATTGTTATTAGTGTTGGTGTTATTGGTGTTGTAGGTGTTGATATTGTTATTAGTGTTGGTGTTATTGGTGTTGGAGGTGTTATTAATGTTATTAGTGTTGGTGTTATTGGTGTTGGAGGTGTTATTAATGTTATTAGTGTTGGTGTTATTGGTGTTGGAGGTGTTGATATTGTTATTAGTGTTGGTGTTATTGGTGTTGTAGGTGTTGATATTGTTATTAGTGTTGGTGTTATTGGTGTTGTAGGTGTTGATATTGTTATTAGTGTTGGTGTTATTGGTGTTGTAGGTGTTGATATTGTTATTAGTGTTGGTGTTATTGGTGTTGGAGGTGTTATTAATGTTATTAGTGTTGGTGTTATTGGTGTTGGAGGTGTTATTAATGTTATTAGTGTTGGTGTTATTGGTGTTGTAGGTGTTGATATTGTTATTAGTGTTGGTGTTATTGGTGTTGTAGGTGTTGATATTGTTATTAGTGTTGGTGTTATTGGTGTTGTAGGTGTTGATATTGTTATTAGTGTTGGTGTTATTGGTGTTGTAGGTGTTGATATTGTTATTAGTGTTGGTGTTATTGGTGTTGGAGGTGTTATTAATGTTATTAGTGTTGGTGTTATTGGTGTTGTAGGTGTTGATATTGTTATTAGTGTTGGTGTTATTGGTGTTGGAGGTGTTGATATTGTTATTAGTGTTGGTGTTATTGGTGTTGGAGGTGTTATTAATGTTATTAGTGTTGGTGTTATTGGTGTTGGAGGTGTTGATATTGTTATTAGTGTTGGTGTTATTGGTGTTGGAGGTGTTATTAATGTTATTAGTGTTGGTGTTATTGGTGTTGAAGGTGTTGATATTGTTATTAGTGTTGGTGTTATTGGTGTTGAAGGTGTTGATATTGTTATTAGTGTTGGTGTTATTGGTGTTGAAGGTGTTGATATTGTTATTAGTGTTGGTGTTATTGGTGTTGTTAGTGGTGTTGTTATTATTATTGTTTGTTCGGGGTGTTATTTGTGTTCTCATGAATATATATATATATATATATATACTGAGGTTGGGGTAAAGGCATCAACGTGTCAGGAAGTTGGTGTATTATTCTATTTAATACGAGTTTCACAATTTGAAGAGTTGAATCACTGAAATTAATGAACTTTTCCACGACATTCTAATTAATTGCGCTGCACCTGTAAATAAAGCTGTAAATATTTATATAAAAATACATCGATAAATAAATACATTGTTTGTATTGAATATAGAGAAGTGTTTTTTTTTGTGCATTTTTTAAATAAACGCTAATAGGATTGAACATGGTCTCCCTTTTTCTCTATTGATTTGCTCCGTCAGCGCTGTGAGCTGAATCTGATTGGCTGCTCCCTCAGCGTTCCGCGCGCTGCTATTGGTCAACACCTACACCGGAATGTACACGCGACGCGCAGACCAACGCTATGTACTCGCTCCTGATTGGTTAAGAGACAAACAAGTCCCGCCTACTCGGTTGCGCAGCCATCAGGTTCGGCTGCGTCTGTTTCCTTCAACCTGCACCGACCGACTCCACACACACACACACACACACACACACACCGAGCGGCCCTGAATGGAGCGAACGGTCCGGAATTCAGCACTTTAACGCGTATTAATGAATTAAAAGGGAACGCAGAAGGACCGCGCGCGCGACCCGGAGCTGCTCCGACCTGGTGGTCCATGATTTTGTGAAGACTGCACGCAGGAGTGAAGCGCGCGCGCGCGCGCAGACACACACACACAGACACACAGCTGCAGTTCAGAGACCTGCAACATATTAATGACACACACAGGAAGTGTTGTAGAATCACATACACACACACACACACACACACGGTGTTCTCCAGCATCATCTCATTAACTCCCAGTGGATTCTGAACACCATCATCTGGGCCTCCATACATCTGGAACACATCTGCATTTACAGTAAGAGCCACATGATGATGATGATGATGATGATGATGATCTGATTCTGTCTATCTGACCCGTGTTTCTTCTTCCTTCCCTTTATTTTCACACCAGCTTTATTTATTTCTTTATTTATTCAATAATTTATACCTGAGCGAGAGGCCATGCGACGGGTCACGGCACCGTGGGTCATCCGCTTCATGGTGGCGGCCGTGTCGATCCTGGTGGACCGGTACCGGGCCGAGGGTGACGTGGTAAATCTGTCAGAGCGTGTGATCTGGGCGGTGAACGCCGGAGGAGATGCCCACACCGACACACACGGCATCCATTACAGAAAAGACCCGCTGGAAGGCAAACTGGGAAAAGGTGAGAAAAAAGCTGTAGACACTCCGTCCATTTATCTCCATCCAAAACACACACTTCCTGTCTATAGGACTTATTTATCTACATCTCACACACCACTGACGTCTGAAGAATGACGAAGGATCTTCTCTGAATTAGATGTGTGTGAATCTCAGATCATTTCACTTCCTGTTTTTTGTACCAGGATGTATAGAGGCGGAGCTCATCATCATCATCATCATCATCATCATTATTATTATTCACTCTAATTCACTTATTAACCATTT
>NC_139584.1:30309575-30327075 GCF_946808225.1 Silurus aristotelis | reverse complement strand
GTGAAAGTGTTTGAGCTCCAGCGTATTACTCGTCAGCTATGCAATCATTAAACCAGCGGGAAGCGTGCAGCATCCCATTCACACACACCACCACACCACCCGGGGCTCCCTAGTGGAAATGTAGTGCACTACATAGTGTACAGGAGCCAAACCCTATGTAGAGTGTGTGTATAACTGCAGATTCACTCCCAGTCCACTGCACCTACTGAGGGAACTGTTATAGAAGAAGGTACACTCATGGAAGTTCACTACATGTCCAGTGAGGAGCAGTTTGGAATTCAGCCGCCGTTCCTCATATTAGTACACTATCTAATGAGGAGGTACACTGTAGTTTTCTCAGAACAGATCCGATGGTATTTAACACCAATCTAACACACACCAAACCGCTGGTCGAATGACAGGCTCCGCCCCTTATGTTTACGGTTCATTTGTGTTGTTTCTGTCACCGCCCTGGTGGTTGAACATCGCCGCATCATTCGTTGTATTAAAGAAACAGTTACGCTAAAATGCTAATGCTGCTAACCGTGTACCTGAGAGTGAATAGCCACCAGTTAGCATTTAGTATACGGGGTTGTTTCAATTAATGCTGGGTGCTTTAACTTTTTTAGTTTTTTTTGTTCAGTTGTTTCCTGTAATCTCGATCCGGTTGTTTTATTTTTTCCCTCATGGTTGTACGACGTCTGGTTTTGTTCCTGCATTCTCCTGTCAGCAGAAAGGAATCACATGAAGCACCTTTTATCTCTTCAGAAGCGATAATCAGCACCAAAGTGAACTTGTACGCTGTGTGTGTGTGTGTGTGTGTGTGTGTGTTGGGGTGTGTGTGTGTGTGTGTGTGTGTGTGTACGGTACGGAGTCACACTGATTAGCGTGTGCCATACAGATAATGAATAATATTGTGCTCGTCACATTTGCTGTTTTTCTTCATGTTTTTATTGCTTTTATTATTTTCCTGTTTGATTGTTAACACGGGACCTCGCTGCTGTCGCTAACACAGAGGGGAGGGGCCGGTGGGCGTGGACTGCAAATCTGGTGGGCATGGCTTAAGTGGGCAGGGTCAATCGGCATGGATTTGTCCGTATATCAACTCACTGGCTGAGTAATTATAAAAAAAAAAGAAAGTAAAAAGTAGTCTTTGTAAAAGAGAATTTTAATGACATCCTGCTTATTGATTTTACACATATGGACTCGGACACGCCCATTTCTCCATATATGGACTAAGACATGTCTATTACTCTAGACTGGGTCACTCCATTGTTTTGTTGTTTTGTTTGTTTTTTTGGACTTGAACATGCCCTTCTCATTATATATGGGCTTGGACACACACACACACACACACACACACACACACACACTTCCATATGTAGACATGGTTCTTTTCAACATCCACATTTCTATATATAAAGCTCAGCTATGTCGCATTTCATTTAGACACTCCTGGAGTTTTACATAAAAAATAGACTTTCCATATATGGACCCAGCAAAACGTAATTATATATAGATTTAAAATAGAAACTATTTGTCAGACACACCTATATTTCCTGAATATTATAGTGCCACACTTCCTGATATGGATTGGGACACGCCCTCTCAGGCTTATTGTAAAGGCTCTCATGCCGCTGCAGTAAAACAGAGGCTTGATGCAGAATTGGGGGGGGGGCTGGGGTTTCGGTATATTTTATAATTTAATGATTTGAGGTTTTTGTTGTGATTTTTGTCCTAATCGTGTTTTTCCTCTCAGGATTTCTGATTTGATTTGGATTCTATTTTTTGATGGGTTTTTATTTTTATTGGTGGTTTTATTTTGCACTGCCTGCTGTTATTATTTTGAAGCTTTTCCTCCTTCCTTGTCATCTGTTGCCATTTTGATTCACTGCCTTTGGTTTTGATGCCTTGAAGTTAACTTTTTTATTTAATACACTCTTCAGTGATTTACCATCTCATGACTCGTGATCTGTTTCTGTGCACACTTTGTTTTTACTTTGCTTCAGTTTCTAAACAGCCTTCGACACGGCCAAAGACGCTGCTGCCTTCATGCTCATTAGCTACATACCTAGATAGTTAGCTGTGTGTGTGTGTGTGTGTGTGTGTGTGTGTGTGTGTGTGTGTGTGTGTGTGTGTGTGTGTGTGTGTGTGTGTGTGTGTGTGTTGGACTAGCGCTGTTCTGTTGGACCCCCGTCTCTCTCTCGGCCTCCTGAACACAGGACACTCTGTGGCATTTTGGGGAATGAAACGCGCACAAACTGCAGACTGTGTGCTGTTTCTTTTTAATAAATGTGCTATTTTATCTACAACGGCTTTGAGTTTCTCTTTTATTTACTGTTACACAGTATACATTATAAACTAATCCCCACACTAATCCTCTAGTCCTCAACATTATAAACTAATCCCCACACTAATCCTCTAGTCCTCAACATTATAAACTAATCCCCACACTAATCCTCTAGTCCTCAACATTATAAACTAATCCCCACACTAATCCTCTAGTCCTCAACATTATAAACTAATCCCCACACTAATCCTCTAGTCCTCAACATTATAAACTAATCCCCACACTAATCCTCTAGTCCTCAACATTATAAACTAATCCCCACACTAATCCTCTAGTCCTCAACATTATAAACTAATCCCCACACTAATCCTCTAGTCCTCAACATTATAAACTAATCCCCACACTAATCCTCTAGTCCTCAACATTATAAACTAATCCCCACACTAATCCTCTAGTCCTCAACATTATAAACTAATCCCCACACTAATCCTCTAGTCCTCAACATTATAAACTAATCCCACACTGATCCTCTAGTCCTCAACATTATAAACTAATCCCCACACTGATCCTCTAGTCCTCAACATTATAAACTAACCCCACACTAATCCTCTAGTCCTCAACATTATAAACTAACCCCACACTAATCCTCTAGTCCTCAACATTATAAACTAACCCCACACTAATCCTCTAGTCCTCAACATTATAAACTAACCCCACACTAATCCTCTAGTCCTCAACATTATAAACTAATCCCCACACTTATCCTCTAGTCCTCAACATTATAAACTAACCCCACACTAATCCTCTAGTCCTCAACATTATAAACTAACCCCACACTGATCCTCTAGTCCTCAACATTATAAACTAATCCCACACTGATCCTCTAGTCCTCAACATTATAAACTAATCCCCACACTAATCCTCTAGTCCTCAACATTATAAACTAATCCCCACACTAATCCTCTAGTCCTCAACATTATAAACTAACCCCACACTAATCCTCTAGTCCTCAACATTATAAACTAACCCCACACTAATCCTCTAGTCCTCAACATTATAAACTAATCCCACACTAATCCTCTAGTCCTCAACATTATAAACTAACCCCACACTAATCCTCTAGTCCTCAACATTATAAACTAACCCCACACTAATCCTCTAGTCCTCAACATTATAAACTAACACCACACTCATCCTCTAGTCCTCAACATTATAAACTAACCCCTACACTAATCCTCTAGTCCTCAACATTATAAACTAACACCACACTCATCCTCTAGTCCTCAACATTATAAACTAACACCACACTAATCCTCTAGTCCTCAACATTATAAACTAATCCCACACTAATCCTCTAGTCCTCAACATTATAAACTAACCCCACACTAATCCTCTAGTCCTCAACATTATAAACTAACCCCTACACTAATCCTCTAGTCCTCAACATTATAAACTAATCCCACACTAATCCTCTAGTCCTCAACATTATAAACTAACCCCTACACTAATCCTCTAGTCCTCAACATTATAAACTAACCCCACACTAATCCTCTAGTCCTCAACATTATGAACTAACCCCACACTCGTCCTCTAGTCCTCAACATTATGAACTAACCCCTACACTAATCCTCTAGTCCTCAACATTATAAACTATCCCCACACTAATCCTCTAGTCCTCAACATTATAAACTAACCCCACACTAATCCTCTAGTCCTCAACATTATAAACTAACCCCACACTTATCCTCTAGTCCTCAACATTATAAACTAACCCCACACTAATCTTCTAGTCCTCAACATTATAAACTAACCCCACACTAATCCTCTATTCCTCAACATTATAAACTAACCCCACACTAATCCTCTAGTCCTCAACATTATAAACTAACCCCACACTAATCCTCTAGTCCTCAACATTATAAACTAACACCACACTAATCCTCTAGTCCTCAACATTATAAACTAACCCCACACTAATCCTCTAGTCCTCAACATTATAAACTAACACCACACTAATCCTCTAGTCCTCAACATTATAAACTAACACCACACTAATCCTCTAGTCCTCAACATTATAAACTAACACCACACTAATCCTCTAGTCCTCAACATTATAAACTAACCCCACACTAATCCTCTAGTCCTCAATATTATAAACTAACCCCACACTAATCCTCTAGTCCTCAACATTATAAACTAACCCCACACTCATCCTCTAGTCCTCAACATTATAAACTAACCCCACACTCATCCTCTAGTCCTCAACATTATAAACTAACCCCACACTCATCCTCTAGTCCTCAACATTATAAACTAACCCCACACTCATCCTCTAGTCCTCAACATTATAAACTAACCCCACACTCATCCTCTAGTCCTCAACATTATAAACTAACCCCACACTCATCCTCTAGTCCTCAACATTATAAACTAACCCCACACTCATCCTCTAGTCCTCAACATTATAAACTAACCCCACACTCATCCTCTAGTCCTCAACATTATAAACTAACTCCTACACGAATCCTCTAGTCCTCAACATTATAAACCTACCCATACACTAATCCTCTAGTCCTCAACATTATAAACTAATCCCACACTAATCCTCTAGTCCTCAACATTATAAACTAATCCCACACTAATCCTCTAGTCCTCAACATTATAAACTAATCCCACACTAATCCTCTAGTCCTCAACATTATAAACTAATCCCACACTAATCCTCTAGTCCTCAACATTATAAACTAACCCCTACACTAATCCTCTAGTCCTCAACATTATAAACTAATCCCACACTAATCCTCTAGTCCCTAACATTATAAACTAACCCCTACACTAATCCTCTAGTCCTCAACATTATAAACTAACCCCTACACTAATCCTCTAGTCCTCAACATTATAAACTAATCCCACACTAATCCTCTAGTCCTAAACATTATAAACTAATCCCACACTAATCCTCTAGTCCTCAACATTATAAACTAATCCCTACACTAATCCTCTAGTCCTCAACATTATAAACTAACCCCTACACTAATCCTCTAGTCCTCAACATTATAAACTAATCCCACACTAATCCTCTAGTCCTCAACATTATAAACTAATCCCACACTAATCCTCTAGTCCTAAACATTATAAACTAATCCCCACACTAATCCTCTAGTCCTAAACATTATAAACTAATCCCACACTAATCCTCTAGTCCTCAACATTATAAACTAATCCCTACACTAATCCTCTAGTCCTCAACATTATAAACTAATCCCACACTAATCCTCTAGTCCTCAACATTATAAACTAATCCCACACTAATCCTCTAGTCCTCAACATTATAAACTAACCCCTACACTAATCCTCTAGTCCTCAACATTATAAACTAATCCCACACTAATCCTCTAGTCCCTAACATTATAAACTAATCCCGCCACTAATCCTCTAGTCCTCAACATTATAAACTAATCCCACACTAATCCTCTAGTCCTCAACATTATAAACTAATCCCACACTAATCCTCTAGTCCCTAACATTATAAACTAACCCCTACATTAATCCTCTAGTCCTCAACATTATAAACTAACCCCTACACTAATCCTCTAGTCCTCAACATTATAAACTAATCCCACACTGATCCTTTAGTCCTCAACATTATAAACTAATCCCACACTGATCCTCTAGTCCTCAACATTATAAACTAATCCCACACTCATCCTCTAGTCCTCAACATTATAAACTAATCCCACACTGATCCTCTAGTCCTCAACATTATAAACTAATCCCCACACTGATCCTCTAGTCCTCAACATTATAAACTAATCCCACACTAATCCTCTAGTCCTCAACATTATAAACTAATCCCACACTGATCCTCTAGTCCTCAACATTATAAACTAATCCCCACACTGATCCTCTAGTCCTCAACATTATAAACTAATCCCCACACTGATCCTCTAGTCCTCAACATTATAAACTAATCCCACACTGATCCTCTAGTCCTCAACATTATAAACTAATCCCACACTGATCCTCTAGTCCTCAACATTATAAACTAATCCCCACACTGATCCTCTAGTCCTCAACATTATAAACTAATCCCACACTAATCCTCTAGTCCTCAACATTATAAACTAATCCCACACTAATCCTCTAGTCCCCAACATTATAAACTAACCCCTACACTAATCCTCTAGTCCTCAACATTATAAACTAATCCCACACTAATCCTCTAGTCCTCAACATTATAAACTAACCCCTACACTAATCCTCTAGTCCTCAACATTATAAACTAACACCACACTCATCCTCTAGTCCCTAACATTATAAACTAATCCCACACTAATCCTCTAGTCCTCAACATTATAAACTAATCCCACACTAATCCTCTAGTCCTCAACATTATAAACTAACTCCTACACGAATCCTCTAGTCCTCAACATTATAAACTAATCCTACACTAATCCTCTAGACACGTGTTCTGTGTTCTGTGGTCATGGTCACGTGGGAATATTTAGGGACTGAATCCCACACGGTTTTTAATTAGACACCCAGTGCACTAAATGTTTACACTTCATAGGGAAAAAAAGACCTGATTTGGGTCTCGGCCAAGATCTGTGTCAACCGAGGAACACGAGGAAGTCAACGCAGTACAATGGTATCCATGGCGACGCTCGAACCTAATCGTCCAATCAGAACCCGCTGCCGTCGGCTTCTGTGGTTCTCCATAGTGACGCGAGACGCCATCTTATGTTTCAGTGAACGCGCGGTGGGGAGGGGGGGTGTATCCGGGATGCCTTGTTGTTTTTACTACTCGTATTCATGCAAGTCCCGCCTTCCTTCTCGTTTGATTGGACGGTGTCGCAAAACGTTTCTGCTTTCCGATTAGCTAGTCAATTATGATTGTTACGTAGTAGCCAATGGTAGAGCAGGGGGGCGGGTATTTATTACGAATACGGGTGGGAACAGAATTTGTTTTCTCCAAGTAGCACGTAGCTAGCTGAGGAAAAAAAAGCACAAACCAGAGGGGGAAAACAGAGAAAACCACGCAGCCATGAGCAGCCAGAGCTCCCGAAACGAGACGACAGCCGCGGTGAACGGTCCTGACCCGGCCTCGGCCAGCTCCAGAGAGCGGAAACACGGCGGAGGAGGCGGCGGGGTGGTGAAGAGGCTGAAATCTCGGCGGAGCGCGGCGGAGCGGCGGACCGTCACCGAGGACGAGCTGCGGGCGGCCGGCAGAGGCGTCACTCCGGAGGACGTGCTATCGCTCCGCACCGTGACCCGCGGTACAGAACCTACAAACCTCCTTCTCAATACTTCTGTCTGTTTATTTATTCCAGAAGTACGATTTCAGCACGAGCTCCAGTTCTTCACTCTTTCACCTGGGAGCGTTTTCTTTTCGTGTTGATCCTTTAATCAGTGCACAGAATAATAATAATCATCATTAGTATTAAATATTCATCATAATCTGAATGAGGGCTGTAACGGTACACATATTTCACGGTTCGGTTCGTACCTCGGTTTTTAAGTCACGGTTCGGTTCGGTTCGGTTCGGGGGAAGAAACACAAACTAACTTGTCGTTTTTTATGAACGCAGTTTATTATTATTAACATCAACAGTTTACATTTTAATTACAGTTTTAATTAAAATGTCTTTATTTATTCACTCCCTCACATGTGGAAGTATCAGGATTTTTAAGAGACATTTTTGAAGCTGAAGAAGAAGAAGATCGTAAAAACGTTGGCAGTCGCAGGAGATGATCACGAGAAAAAAACTGTTATTTCCAGTACTGATGAGTAGAAACAGTGACACTGCACTAACTCTGCTTTCATTTCCATCATCCCTCTGGCATTGTGCACGTGCTCAAGTTTATTAATAATAATATTAATAATAATAATAATAAACAGTGCTGGAGGATTGTATTTGTTCACACGTGCACTGATCTGAGGGGGGTTTGTCCTGTTTAGACTACCTGTGCAAACCCGAGGACAACATCTACAACATCGACTTCACTCGCTTCAAGATCCGAGACCTGGAGACGGGAACAGTGCTGTTCGAGATCGCCAAACCTCCTCACTGTGGTCTGCTCACTCTCACTCTCTCTCGCTCACGCTCACTCTCTCACTCTCACCCCCCTCTCTCTCACGCTCACTCTCTCTCTCACTCTTTCACACTCACTCTCACCCCCCCTCTCTCTCACTCTCACTCTCTCACACTCACTCTCACCCCCCCTCTCTCTCACTCTCACTCTCTCTCTCACACACTCACTCTCTCTCTCTCTCTCTCTCACACACCCACTCTCAACCCCCCCCCCTCTCTCTCTCTCTCTCTCTCTCACTCTCACTCTCTCACACTCACTCTCACCCCCCCCCCCCCTCTCTCTCTCTCTCTCTCTCTCACTCTCACTCTCTCACACTCACTCTCACCCCCCCCCCCTCTCTCTCTCTCTCTCTCTCTCTCTCTCTCACACACTCACTCTCTCTCTCTCTCTCTCTCTCTCTCTCTCTCTCACCCACTCTCAACCCCCCCCCTCTCTCTCTTTCTCTCACACTCACTCTCAACCCCCCCCTCTCTCTATCTCTCTCACACTCACTCTCACCCCCCCTCTTTCACTCTCTCTCTCTCTCACACTCACTCTCACCCCCCCCCCTCTCTCACCCCCTCTCTCTCTCTCACCCCCTCTCTCTCTCTCACCCCCTCTCTCTCTCTCACCCCCTCTCTCTCTCTCACCCCCTCTCTCTCTCTCACTCTCACTCTCTCACTCTCACCCCCACCCCTCTCTCTCACTCTCACCCCCCTCTCTCTCTCACTCCCTCTCTCTCACTCTCACTCCCCCTCTCTCTCTTTCTCTCAGACTTACTCTTACCCCCCCCCCTCTCTGAAACGGTTTATTCTCCTTTTTTGTGCTTAATCGTGTTCTTCCGTCTTTTGCTGTCTGTTTCAGATGTTGATGATGAAGAAGAAGAAAACGTGGACGCAGACACGAGCACCGGCCGTTTCGTTCGCTATCAGTTCACGCCGGCGTTCCTTAAACTGCGCACGGTCGGAGCCACGTACGTTCACACGTCCTTTAACCTCTGCTTGTGTTCTTCTCTTTTCATCATCTGTTTCTGCTCTTTCCTTTCCTCCTTTCTGCTTTTCTCCAAACACACGTGTTTTATCAGTGTATAACGTGCACGTGTGCTCTGTCTGAAGCGTGGAGTTCACTGTCGGAGATCGGCCGGTGAATAACTTCCGCATGATCGAGCGTCATTATTTTAAGGATCGTCTGCTAAAGAACTTTGATTTCGACTTCGGTTTCTGCATCCCGAGCAGCCGGAACACCTGCGAGCACATCTACGAGTTCCCCCAGCTCCCGGACGAGCTCAGTGAGTAATCCAGACAACACCAAACTCGTCGTCATGGTGACAATGTTTAAGCCTCGTTTGTTGTGTTCAGTCCGTCAGATGGTGGATCATCCGTACGAGACCCGGTCCGACAGCTTCTACTTCGTGGACAACAAACTCATCATGCACAACAAAGCAGACTACGCTTACAACGGGGGCCAATGATGCTGCTGAGATGCCTCCTGCAGGTCATGTGCTCTCTCTCTGTGTGTGTGTGTGAGATGCCACAGTTACATTCCTTCACCACAGCCATCGTTGCACCTCATGGACGTCCTCTCTTTCCTCTTTATAATTCTGATGATGATGATGATGATGATGATGTTCTAATTATAAATCTTGATCAGCTCTCGTATTTTCTGTAGTGAAGTTTTGGACCCTGAACTTTTGTAAATGTTGTGTTTTTCTCCCCTCAACGTGAACAAACAATCTGCAGCCCACCAGACGCTGAACACAGAGCAGTGATAATACTGGAGAGTGTTAGTGTTTCTCTAGAACAGCCGCTCTGACCGTGCAGGTTCTGATCCGACAGCGTTTCTATAGTAACAGGGCGTGTTCGCGGGGACATGTTTGCAGCACACGCTCCACTGAGGACAAACCGATTAGAGAGAAATGTGTTGAACATGGAAGGAGGAGTTTTTAGTGTCAGTGCTCACATTACACTGAAATACACCATAAACCTTTTTACACTTTTACCTGCTTACTCAACATTTAAACAGCGGTGTGTGATGTTTAGTGCCCCCTGCTGTGTCTAAGATGAATTACAGTTGTGATCAAAACAAAGCCACTGAAACACTTCTTTATCCACCTTGTTCCCTCTGTTTAGACTCCATACGTCAAGCTCATAACCTTTTAATAAATAAGGGCTGGAGCTGCTTTCATTATGGGCAGGGATTATTGAATTAATTTACATGAAAAAATAAAATTCTGCTCGAATGTTTTATTTTGGTTGGTCTCTAGAATTGTGATTAATAAAGGATTATTAAAGATGTATCACATTTAAATACAAAATATGCAACAAAATCGATACGTTTATTTAAATTCTTTTCCTTTAAAGAAATGATACAGGCGGAAGGAAGCTGTAATTTTTGTTTTTGCAGCTTTTGCAGAAATAGTGAGAAGTTGCGCCCCCTGGTGTTCAAGATACCAATCATGCAGTGATTTTGTTCACATTTAAATCAGTGTGGTTACAGAATCATGTTTATGAACTGCATTATAAATACAGAAAGAACACTGCAGTAGGAGAGTCATAAGTAATGGCACCACATCATCTCTTAGACGTTGAATGAAGACTGTATGAAGTGAGTGTATTATAACTGCTCTGCGTTCATCAGTTACTTGATGAAATATGATGAGAAAACTGAATTTTCTGATGAATACTGAAATCAGCCATTAGTCTGAGAGAAAGCTGGAGAGTCTTAACACTGTGTTGGGAGTGTGGCATTGTCTGAATGACACATTTTTCAGATGGATATGTGTGTGTGTGTGTGTGTGTGTGTGCGTGCGTGCGAGAGCGAGCTCCATGTGTGTGTGAAGTGTCGGCGTGTCCTCGCTGTCACACACACCCGTCTCTGCCACTCAGCAGTGTTTAGTTTGTGTCTCAACGCAGGAGATTTGAGGAAACACACAGAAACTTCACGTCTGGAACATTCACACTTTTTCTTTCACCACACACTCGCTGATGATCATCACAGACGATTTCTCATGACGTCGTAAAGACCCAGAATTGTTATTACTGTGGACACGAGTTCACCTCGCGGTTACAGAAGCAGAAGAGATAAACAACACACGGAGTTTTTACAAAACCTGATTATAATAATAATAACGAGGGCAGGAGATCAGAATTATTATAAATTAAACTGATACTGAATACGAAATGAAATTACGCATAAAAATGATTATGATTTGAATTGAGTTTAATGATGTGAACACGAACATACAGAACCAGAGCTTTATTTTATTCATCACAAACTAGATGTTGGCTCCGCCCTCTGCATTCTGATTGGCTCACCGACTGTGGGTTGTTTTAGCTATTCTTCTTCTAAGTTTGTTATTGTGCTCATGGTTATTTTGTTCCTCTCCTGTAGTGCGGATGAGTTACTGTTATATTTCACAATTTCTTTTGAAAAATGAGTCCGAAAAAATTATATTTCTTGTATTTTTTTTTTTTTTTTTTTTTTTAACAGACTGCTCCGAAATGCGTTTCTATTCCTTGTGTGTGTTCCATGATGATGATGATGATGATAATAATAAGTGAATATTTTGATATATTGTGTAAATGATTATCAGTGTGTGTTGAGCATCTGAGTGAGATTTTAATCTGAAATCATACAGATGATTTATTAAGTGCTCGAATTTCACGTTTTTTTCCCCCTGATGTCGGGTTCTCATGGGACTGAGCGAGGCTTAACCGAGCCAAGTTAGTGTTTTATTTTATATACAACCTGCCCACACACACACACACACATCCTGGTGATGTTTGGTTGCTGTGACGCCGACGAGACGGCGAGTCAGGTTTCGTCCAGTAGAAAAGCTGGTTATGTTTGTGTTACTGAGTTCACTACAATGTGTTCAACTGGAAACGTCTTTTTATATAAGTTCCTATTTTATTTTATTTTATTTTTAGTTTTTGTTGATGATGATGATGATGAAGAAGCCTGTATCAGGACTGAACCGAAAACTCGCCCAAAAAATCCCAGCAAAAATAATGAACAAGCAGAATCTTACACTCCCAACACTCTTTTATTTTTTTTTAAAGTTGTTCAGATTATAGATGAAGAGTTTGTGAGATGTTTTCAGGGTCACGTGAGGATCAGACGTGAGATTACAGACCGTTTAATGCCTTACAGTAGATCAGATTGTGGATTTGGGGGGGAAAAAAACACTAAACTGTTTCTAAAATTCTGTCAGACTGAAACAAAACTTTTTTTTTTTTTCTCTGATTATAATTTTTAAAAGATTGTATTATAGACGAGGATATTTTAGAAGTTTGTTTGTCATCAGTTTCCGTCTGTGAGAATTCTGATTGTTTCTAAAAAATAAAAAAAAATAAACCATTTAATTAAAGTGTTTTTTGTCTTGGATAAATTTTTTTAAGAAAATGAGAATCAGATTTATTGAATGAGCTCTGTGTCTATCAGTTAGTCAGTTCTGTCTCCTTCCTGTAGGTGGCAGTAACGCGCTCGTTGTTTTTACTTATTCGAGAAAAGATTTTTTTTTACATTTTACCGGAAGTTCTGCATAATTCGCGATGCAACGAACTCAAATAATTTTTTTTATTAAATCAGATGGTTAGATTGGATCCCATCACATTAAACTCAACAATATCATCATTAATATGTGACAGCAAAAATTATACTGACGTCATTTCCGGTTAATCCAGTTCGCAACAAATAGTTGGAGCGTCTAAGCGATTGTATTGCTCACGCGCTATTAAAACAAACGTTTTTTTTTCATGTTTTTAAAAACGGTAAAGGAACATTGGGCGCACGAGCGCGGGTGATTTTGTGACGTTTAGGGAGCGCGATATTAAACCCTTATGGGTCTGATATGCTATGGCTAAACCCAGACACTTCCGGGTTCGCGCGATGACGTCGAAATTGCGCGACCCAGGCTACAGTTGAGTGAGCGCTAAAACACGGGTGTTTGGGGTTTAAATGCGGCTGTAACGCGATCCGTAGTTTATTCGGTCCCCTTTATTTAATACTGTATAAAATGTGTTACGTGACCGTTGAGGTTGAAGGAGTTTTTTGAGCGCGCGCACAGAAGATGAACGATGATGAGTGCACGTGACAGCAGCAGCAGCAGTGAGGATGAAAACACAGAGCGGATTAAAGAGGCGCTGTGGAGCTTCGGAGCTGAATCCGTTATGCAGCACGAAGGTACCGGGTGCCATTACTAATGCACAACTCTCAGAACCAAATCACTAAACCTACAGCGTTATTCATTTCAAATCAGTGGTTCTCAACGTGTGGGGCACTGCCCTCTAGTGGAGAATACAGGTGTCTTCATTAATAATGTTCTCGGTTGATAAAGTTGATCGACTCAAAGCAGCAGAACGATTGTGTGAAAATACTGATTTACTGTCAGGAAGTGAACTGCAGTAAAACAATAAACACACTAACAGTGTATGTAGTGGCATAACAACATCACTGGATACTTCTGTGATATGGAGCAGAAAAAAAACAGCCAGCAGACACAAAATAAGTTCCATGGTGGGAACAATCACAAAAACAGCCAAGAAGAAAATGTCAGTCTGGTTCCTTTTTCCACATCTTATCCCTGTGAGATGGCTTTTAGATGTTGCTTCAGTGAAAACCGTGTGGAGATTTCAGCTGAATATGAAGCGTGATGTGAAAGTGGCAGTATGAAGACTGGAAGCTCGTTTTAAAAGACGTGCAGCACAAAACAGTCTGATTGCAGCCACTAAAGAACTGATACGACTCTCATATTCATGTTCTTTTAGTTCTTGTTTACAGTCAATATTTACTCTTTAATGCACTGGTTCCAGAGCCACAGTGAGGACGTGATCAGACCACACGTTCTCTTCTCTGCTTTTTAACTTCTTTCATTACCATGTTTTTGGGATGCCGGAGGGCAGGTGGGGCTCAGAAATCCACCCCTCTGAAGTGAGAAATGGAAGAACCACAGATCTAAAGAGTGTGTGTGTGTGTGTGTGGACTGTTACCTCTTACTGTGTGTGTGTGTGTGGACTGTTACCTCTTACTGTGTGTGTGCGTGTGTGTGTGTGGACTGTTACCTCTTACTGTGTGTGTGTGTGTGTGTGTGTGTGTGGACTGTTACCTCTTACTGTGTGCGTGTGTGTGTGTGTGTGTGTGTGTGTGTTCTGTAAATGTGTAGGAGTAGTGATCATTGTGATGTGTTTATTCCTGTACAGATGGAGGGAAGCACACACACAGTAAGAGGTAACAGTACACACACACACACACACACACACACACACACAGTAAGAGGTAACAGTACACACACACACACACACACACACACACACACACACACACACAGTAAGAGGTAACAGTCCACACACACACACACACACAGTAAGAGGTAACAGTCCACACACACACACACACACAGTAAGAGGTAACAGTCCACACACACACACACACACAGTAAGAGGTAACAGTACACACACACACACACAGTAAGAGGTAACAGTACACACACACACACACAGTAAGAGGTAACAGTACACACACACACACACACACACACAGTAAGAGGTAACAGTCCACACACACACACACACACACACACACACACACACACACACACACACACACACACAGTAAGAGGTAACAGTACACACACACACACACACACACACAGTAAGAGGTAACAGTACACACACACACACACACACACACACACAGTAAGAGGTAACAGTCCACACACACACACACACACACACAGTAAGAGGTAACAGTACACACACACACACACACACACACACACAGTAAGAGGTAACAGTCCACACACACACACACACACACACACACACACACACACACACACACACAGTAAGAGGTAACAGTACACACACACACACACACACACACACACACACACACACACACACACACAGTAAGAGGTAACAGTCCACACACACACACACACACACACACACACACACACACACACACACACACACACAGTAAGAGGTAACAGTCCCCACACACACACACACACACACACACACACACACACACACACAGTAAGAGGTAACAGTACACACACACACACACAGTAAGAGGTAACAGTACACACACACACACACAGTAAGAGGTAACAGTACACACACACACACAGACAGTAAGAGGTAACAGTACACACACACACACACACAGTAAGAGGTAACAGTACACACACACACACACACAGTAAGAGGTAACAGTACACACACACACACACACACACAGTAAGAGGTAACAGTACACACACACACACACACACACACACACAGTAAGAGGTAACAGTACACACACACACACACAGTAAGAGGTAACAGTACACACACACACACACACACACACACACACACACACACAGTAAGAGGTAACAGTACACACACACACACACACACACACACACACACACAGTAAGAGGTAACAGTACACACACACACACAGTAAGAGGTAACAGTACACACACACACACAGTAAGAGGTAACAGTCCACACACACACACACACACACACACACACACAGTAAGAGGTAACAGTACACACACACACACAGTAAGAGGTAACAGTACACACACACACACAGTAAGAGGTAACAGTACACACACACACACACACACACACACACACACACAGTAAGAGGTAACAGTACACACACACACACAGTAAGAGGTAACAGTACACACACACACACAGTAAGAGGTAACAGTCCACACACACACACACACACACACACACAGTTAATTTTAAACTATTAGGTTTTGTTTGGATGTTGGCAGATTGAAAGTGTGTGACCACGAACACGATGGAAACGAGCTGCAAACCACACCAGAGTTTCGCTCTCACGTCGCCAAGAAGCTTGGAGTCATGCTGGACAGGTCGAACACACACACACACACACACACACACACACACACACACACACACACACACACACACACAAACATCTCTGATGTGATTATTGTGATCAAACGTGTTTGTGTTTGTGTGTGTTTGTGGTTGTGTGTGTGTGTGTGTGTTGCAGTGTGATCTGTGAGGTGTTCTCTGAGTCTCCTGACTGTAAACCTGCAGCGTGTGAAGACACACAGGATGAAGATGAAGGTGATTTTGAAACATTTGTATTTTAAATCTCGACACTGAACCTGTTTATTTTCTCTCACAGTCGAATTTCCACAGAAATAATCCTCATTTATTCCTCCTTTTCTGAGGTTTCCGACTTTTCTCCACTTCACTTCCTGGGAACTGGAGGGAGGAGCCAAAGGAGAACCCACCCCCTAAACGCAGACCTATACCCAGCTCCAGGTAACTAACACACACACACACACACACACACACACACACACACACACACACACACACACACACACACACACACACACACAGTATCAGTACTGTACTTTGTCTTCGCCCCCAGTGACAGTGACAGTGACAGTGAGATGGAGTCGAGGTTGAGGGAAGCAGCTGTGTCCGTATCAGATCTGCTTCGTTCCTCCTCCACAGAGAGACGACAGGAGGATGAGAGGACGGACGCTGGAGCGAGGGACAAAGAGAGCGCTGAACCGAAGAAGAAGAAGAAAAAGAAGAAAAGGAAAGCTGTGACGGAGAGAAAGGAGGACGAGACGTTAGCGCAGGACCACAGCACAGAGAACAACACGCTAAAGAAACGAAAGAAAAAGGAGAAGAAAGTGAACGAGTGACTGATATCATGTGATTCAGGATGTTTAATATCTAAAGCAGTTTTACACTCAGTTTGTTCTGATTTCATGGGTTTTTTTTATAAATAAATATTGTTTTATTATAGAAACAAAAAAAATCCAGATTAAATGTATTTCCTTTAAATGCTGATTTATGTTTCTAATATCAGTGCAGTCGAAGCCTCACAAATCTGAAGAGAACAATTCTGCAATCTGGTCAACTTCATCACGGAATGCAGACAAGCCCCGCCCACTTTCACCTAACAAGCCAGTCGGAATAATCACAGGACGTTTATCATCAAACACACAAATCTTCATCAGATCATCTTTCACCAAAACACCAATGTTCTTTTCCTGCTGGAAAACTAAGAGCCAATCAGAACACAGCCTTCAGGATTCTAAAGCTCAGAGATAGAAACGTGTAGAAACGATCTCACACCTTTCTCTCGTTTTCCCCACACT
>NC_139584.1:30299575-30302075 GCF_946808225.1 Silurus aristotelis | reverse complement strand
TTTTAGTAAGAACTCTTTAGTAAGAACTTTTTAATGCTAGCGCTTTGGTAAGAACTTTTTAGTAAGAACACTTTAGTAAGAGCTCTTTAGTAGGAACTCTTTAGTAGGAACGCTATTGTAAAATCTATTAGGAACTCTTTAATAAGAACTCTTTAATAAGAACTATTTGATAAGAACTCTGAAGTAAGTGAAGTTTTTTAATTGAGTTTTTAGATTTGGACCACGTGGTTATTAGTTCTTTGTTAACGGTTTTATTTGGTCCGGTTTCGTTCATGCCTAAGTTCAGCCATTTGGGTAATTGAGGTGGACGTTTGGGATCTTCTGGGTCTTCATTAAACTCCTGCTGTTGTATTTGAGCCCCAGTGTTATTCAGAACTTTTGAACCATGGTTTGGTTCAGATCTTTTAGTGATGGTTTAGAAAAGTTACTGGGTTTTCAGCACCAGTTTGATGTATTTTAGTCTGCTTTTGGGCCGTAGTTCTGCTCTACTGATATTTAAGGCACTCGTGTAGGTTCTGCAGGATCTGGAGAACTGAGGAGATCTGTTTTAGTTCAGTTACACACACATTAACACACACCCCCACACCCTCACTGTGTATATGAGGTAGCAAACAGTCATGCACTGAACTACCAGGTATTTAGATCTCTCTCTCTCTCACACACACACACACACACACACACACACACACACACACACACACACACAGACAAAATGTGGGTCAGGAACCATGTCCGTGCCGCTGAATAAACACACTATTAATAAAACACACACACACAATAATGATAGGAAAGAAGTAAAACCATGACACACACACACACAGAACTGCCTATGTGTGTGTGTGTGTGTGTGTGTGTGTGTGAATGTATTTACAGGTGAATATGATAATCATTAATACAGCTCCTTCCTCACACCCAAGGTCACAGAAGGTGTAAACACACACACACACACACACACACACACACACACACACACACACACACACACACACACACACACACACACACACACACACACACACACACACACACACACACATGTTCACCTGTGTCTCCGTACGCTCTTTTTATCCGGTTTAAAGTGTCCAGTAAAGAATCCTGTCCACTTTTCCAGTCTTCTCTCGTCTTCACTTCTGCCGGCTGTTGTTTTGCTTTTGAAGGTAATTTTTCTCGCTTTGCTCTTCCCCTCCTCCCTCACTCTTTCTCTCTCTCTCTCTCTCTCTCTCTCTCTCTCTCTCTCTCTCTCTCTCTCTCTCTCTCTCTCTCTCTCTCTCTTTCTCTCTCTCTCTCTGTATGTATGTGTCAGGCTGAACTTTGCCCCCGTCTCCCTCCATTCCCAGTTCAGGCCAGAGTGCAGAGTCTAACTGCGACCCTTAAAGTGATATATAAATGAGGATCTCTCTCTCTCTCTCTCTCTCTCTCTCTCTCTCTCTCTCTCTCTCTCTCTCTCTTTCTTTCTTTCTCTCTCTCTCTCTCTCTCTCTCTCTCACACACACACACACACTTACACACACACACCTTTAAAATATTCCAGCTACTCAACACTACATAAACAATAAACTTCTCTGGTTTAAATGTAAAGTAGAAGGCAAGAGTGAGCCTGCTGACAAAACTCTACAAAAAAAACTACAAAAAATGTTGCTACTTGTGGAAAAACAGCATCTTCCCTCCACCAGGACCTTCTACAACACATCCTAACAGGTGGTGTTTACTTCTGTCCATTACTAATGATGACCAGTAGGTGGTGCTGGAAATATATATATATATATATATATATATATATAAACTCAACATAGAGCATGAAGACTAGACATGTTTCAAAGGTCATTGATGCTTTTCATAAAACTTGTTAATGTCTATTAAACACATAGAAAAAAAGAGCCACAAGTTCTTCATCACTTCTCTGCACTGAACCAGTTTCTCAAGCAGACAAACCTGTTTATATTTTCAGATCACAGGGAGATCTTACAAAAATACTCTTGTAAGTGTTTAAAAGTAATGATGGTGTTTTAAATCATGTAAATCATCAGGACACCCAATGTAACTTTTGCTATGTTTCTACACGGACGGTTTTAATTGCCGGATTTGTGCATCATGTTGGATTTTGGTGCTGATTTGAGATTTGGCGCATCAGTGAAACAAATATTTAGTGATTAAACAATTATTTTTAGGTGGAGTTAATTTTTTTTAATATCTGAGTGAATAAATGTCTGTTTGCTGAAGGTTTTAATTTTGCCTCTTTTATATTTATTTGTTTATGTATAATACAAATAGTTAAACAAAATGCACACTGCATTAAAGAAAATTAATCAAATTAGTGCCATTAAACATTAATTTATGGTCAATCATTCATTTTAGACAGCCCTAATATATAAATATATACTGTATATAAACAGTTCATAGTTTGGAAACACCTCCTTCATTTTTTTTTTCTTCATTTGTATTATTTTTAACATTGTACATTAAAATTGAAAAGTTAAACCTATAAAAGAACACATATGGA
>NC_139584.1:30292075-30294575 GCF_946808225.1 Silurus aristotelis | reverse complement strand
TCGGAGCTCAGTAAGGAGCAGAAACAGATGCATGCTTTTTATTCAGTGCTTTTCTAAGCTTCTTAAAAAAAGAAAAAGTCTCTAAGAGGATAATGCACTGGATCTGACTTCTAATTCACCATAACAACAAATTAGCAGTGAGCGAGCGCATTCACTCCTGAGAGGGTTTAAAACCGATAAAATCCAACACATTGACTACAGTGTGTGTGCTGAGCGTAATCAGAGTTTCCCCCCAGCCTGTGAGGGTTGTTTTGTGGCTCTTAGGCGCCCATTTACACCCCCGGGGAGGCTTTTAATGCTCCTGCATAATGCGGCCTATTCCTATTTACAACCCCCTAATGAGCCCTAATTACACTGCATGCGCACCATCACCAACACAACACTCATTTGCAAACGAAATGACACCAGCTGAGCGAGCATAAAACTTTCTTTTTCTGACCCTGAGAACAATCAATAGCAGGGCCGAGCTCAGCGAAATGATTCTATCGCCTCGGGGCCCGTGGGTGAGTCTGTGGGGCCCAAGGCGAGAGAATCATTTCACCTCCATTCACTAAAACACACACACACACACACACACACACGGTGTCGGATTTCACATCTAACAGGAGAATCATCTCATGGAGTCAAGTCTTACAGATGAAATCTGAGAAGTGTCTCACATCCAAATCAGCTGATTTTCTTTCTTTCTTTGGTTTTAATAATTTATTCACATTTTCACCTTAACTGCTTTTAAAACTTTTTCAACATCCAAACCTCAAAAACAACTTTTCCAAATACTTTACTTTAAATAATCTCACATCTGTAACTTTCTCTGGTTTGAGGTAATAAAATGTTACTCACATTGGTAATATTTCTGTATTGTACTATCACAATAATAGTGTATATGAGACACAACCCTCAGCTTGTTAGTGAGTGAATCTATTAAATCTCACCTGCTGCTGATAAACAATATATTAATATCATTATAATGAGAAGATTCTATATTTTTAGTTCATGATAATTTTAATGGAAGTTTGTCAGTGAGTCGACTCTTTACTCAAATCTTTTTTATTTAAACACAGTACAGACCAAAAGTTTGGACACACCTTCTCATTCAAAGATTTTTCTTTATTTTCATGACTATGAAAATTGTAGAGTCACACTGAAGGCATCAAGGGCTATTTGACCAAGAAGGAGAGTGATGGGGTGCTGCGCCAGATGACCTGGCCTCCACAGTCACCGGACCTGAACCCAATCGAGATGGTTTAGGGGTGAGCTGGACCGCAGAGTGAAGGCAAAAGGGCCAACAAGTGCCAAGCATCTCTCGGGGAACTCCTTCAAGACTGTTGGAAGACCATTTCAGGTGACTACCTCTTGAAGCTCATCAAGAGAATGCCAAGAGTGTGCAAAGCAGTAATCAAAGCAAAAGGTGGCTACTTTGAAGAACCTACAATATGACATTTTTCGGTTGTTTCACACTTTTTTGTTATGTATATAATTCCATATATAATTCCACGTGTTCATTCATAGTTTTGATGCCTTCAGTGTGAATCTACAATTTTCATAGTCATGAAAATAAAGAAAACTCTTTGAATGAAAAGGTGTGTCCAAACTTTTGGTCTGTACTGTACACACACAAGCACACACACACACACACACTAGGAGGAATCTGACAGCGGTCTGATCTGTACATTTCCTTAGACACAGACTGCTCGTCTGAAGAATCTGGAATGGCGTGTAGGTGTGTGTGAGGGAGGGGCTGGATGGGTATTTCTTCACCATGACGACTACTGCAGTATTCTAGTTATTTATACGAGCACTAATAAAATCCGATTAAAACACAACATCAATGAAAACGGGAGGAAACACGGAGGCAGGCTGAGCCGGATGGATGTAATATTGATGTATTTCTGTCTCTCGTCTGTGAAGCTACTGAGATCACGCTGATCAGATACATGTTCATTAATTACCCATAAAATAAATAAAGATCTACAGACCCGAGGCTCATCAACTCACCACCAACACTTTATACTACATACATCACCTTTATTCATCATCAAATACAAATCTGTTAAACAACAACATGCTTTCACACTCTTGGGGTAATAAAATACCCTTATCCACCCTTAAAGAACCGTTAGCATCCTTCTGACACCTGCTAATGTGGATAAAATACATACAGCATAAAGGAACTCTTAATGATCCAATGGTACGGTTTAGTAAAACTGTTTCTAAAGTGTAGACTTTAGTAGGAAATGCACACACACACACACACACACACACACACACACACACACACACACACACACACACACACACTGTGTAAGGTCTTCATGCCCTACATGGTGCACAGGCACTACAGGGGCAGTGTATAAAGCTCAGAGCAGTTTGACTCCATGTTTGAGTAGGCGATGTCGAGCTTTACTGGGCAGAGAGAAGGCGCTGTCCTGGCTGTGTGGGATCCCAGAATTCCTTGTAGGCGCCCCCTGCTGGACAAAGAAGGTCTCCTGAGCTGCAGTAC
>NC_139584.1:30282075-30284575 GCF_946808225.1 Silurus aristotelis | reverse complement strand
CTGCTACAACAGTGTACATTAGATGCTAATCGAGTAAGAGATATTTGAGTGTTTAAGTGATTTTAAAAGTGTAATAATGAATAATGAAGTTTTCTGGTGTTAAAATCAGCTGATATGAAACTTACGTGTTAATGCTGAATAGTGACAGAGCTTCTCTACCATGTCATTAAAATCCAGAGTTCACCGTCAGATAAAACCTTTTCTCCACCAGAACTTCACATTTCCTTCCCTGTCGCTGTTCGTCACTTTAAATCGAGAGAAATCTTCCTGAAAGTCAGGAATGTTGGTCACAAGAACGTGTCATGTGAGCGCGTGCGTGTGCGCGCGTCCAATCCGCCTCGCGCTTTTACTACACAGCGCGTGAAACCGGTGGCTTCCTGCGCATGCGCACCTTTTTATTTTGTTTTAACTATAGAATAATAGTACGCACGCGCGGCTACTTGCACCGTACCGGAAACGTGTCTTTATATCAAGAGAAAAACTAAAGAACTATTTCCGGTACGGTTTCACTAGTTAACTAGTACAGTACTATAAATACCCGAAACCGCGGTCACCTGTTTTTACGTACTTCAGGCAGGAAGTGCGTCAGCGCAGTGCAGCTCGTGTTTCCGGTAGGGATTGAGTCGAGTAGACCACACGCGCCACAGAAATTGTAAATAAGACACTCATGACAGAAACAAACCGGAACATTGTTGTGTAAAGTCATAACAACACTGCTGCATTTTATACACAAACACATACAAACACACAAAAACAAAACCACACACACCAGAAGAGCCTTTTCTAAGTGAGATATTTCTAGATTTTATTGAAGTTCACAGACTGGTCCAGGCGTGAGGGACTGTGCTCATGAGAGAGAGAGAGAGAGGTCAAACGTGTGGTACGTAAACTGACGTGATGGAGCGTGGTCCAGGAGTTAAGAGAGGGGGGGAGGAAAGGCCCCTCTGGTCCGGCATGACAGGAAACTGTGAGTCCTTTACTTGTGATCCTCGTATCCGTCAGGAAGAGCGTTGAGGTGGGAGTTGTGGAAAAGGGTCTTGTTTCCGTCACCCCATGGGAAACGCTGTGGAGCGAGAACATCAGAAATAAACTCGTTACAGTGGACAAATAACCAGGAGGGAGATCTAGCACAGCTTTTAGTGTAGAACAGTGCAAGATCAATGGTTAAGGCAATGGAAGATTACAGGTTCTAATCCCACCACGACCAAGCTGCCACTGCTGGGCCCTTGAGCAAGGCCCTCAACCGTCCCCTGCTCAGCTCAAGATACAAACGGTACAATAAAAACATGAACATATCAAACCAGCACTACTGCAGAGCTGCTGTGATCTTCTGACCAATCACAGTGCAGAATTCCAGAGCTGGTGTCAGGACCTGATGGCTTTATGTTTTATTTCTGGAAAACACTCGTGTGTTATACAGATGCTTTTGTTTGAGAAGGTCACCTTGCTGCGGATGCGGAGATGTGTGTAGGGGATGAACTCTGGATGATCGTGGCTGTGGTGCTGAGCCTTAAGAAAAGTGTTCAGCATACACACACCGACTCCAGGCAGAGCCACCAGGAAGGTCAGCAGCTTCCAGGTCTTCCCTGGAGAAAACATCACGAGAATATCAGCGTCAATGTGACCCACATCACCTCTCAGAATACTTCCTTTTCTTTATTTACAACAGCAAATCAATTACAAATTTTTTTTTATATCTATCTTTCTATCTATAAATATATGTCCACACACACACACACACACACAGAGAGAGAGAGAGAGAGAGAGAAAGAAAGATGGAAAAGTATATCAAGAGTCAATCATTAGAATTAATAGCAATTTTGTCTTTAATTGGTGTAAACAACATGTTTACTCAAAGAAATAAGAGATAAATAAATTGGCTGCGCATGCGCATTTAACAGCCTAACAAACTGGGTATAAACTATTTACTAAAAAGCCACAATAAGACAATTTTTCTCTAAAACGTACAAAATATAAGCAAATACTTGGTCGCGTGTCGAATTACACATCAAGACCACAGTCAGCTAGCATTAGCATTAGCTCCAACAAGGTCACTTCCTACAGAGCAGCGCACAGACACGATTTTATCAAATTGGTCACTTTTTAGAAGAATAATTTCTTTAGATTAACGAAAAGGTTGTTTGTTTCTTTACCTCCCTGCTCTCCGTGAGTCGCCGCTGCGGAGAGCTGCCGAGTCTGAGCCGCAGAAACAGAGCGCAGCAGAGTCGAAGAGAAACGTCCAAACGCCGCCATTTTGCTTTTCCACTGACACACCGGAAAACGGAAGTGTTTTTAATAAACGCGGTGTGCTTTATCATATGTGTGGAACCTAACCGTTTTTCGACAAGACGCCGTGCCCCTCGCTGTGATTGGCTACATAAGTCCGAGAGCTGCTCATCGATTGGATAAACTCTCACGCAAGCGCAAAGATTGTTGAGTGCTGACCAATGAAATGCGGGTCTTTTCTAAATGCTTGTGGGAAACACAAAAAACAAACAAA
>NC_139584.1:30272075-30277075 GCF_946808225.1 Silurus aristotelis | reverse complement strand
CTGACTGTACTTTAGCTTTTAAATATATATGTGAGCGACCTGCATAGTACACACACACACACACACACACACACACACACACACACACACACACACACACACACACACACAAATACACACACACTTACACACACACACAGTCACACACACTTACACACACACAACACACTCAGACACACACACACACACACACCTACACACAGTCACACACACTTACACACACAACACACTCAGACACACACTCACACACTCACTCACACACACACACACACACAAATACACACACACTTACACACACACACAGTCACACACACTTACACACACACAACACACTCAGACACACACACACACACACACACACCTACACACAGTCACACACACTTACACACACAACACACTCAGACACACACTCACACACACACACACACACACACACACACACACACACACACACACACACACACTCTTACACACACACACACACACACACACACACACACACACACACACACACACACACACACACACACACACACCTATTGATACTTTATTGGAATGTACTGCTAGAATATAATATATAACTGTATAATATAATAATTAATTCTGGAGATAAACATGTCTCATCTCACACTTTCCACGTGAGGACGTCTAACATTCTGTGATCAAAGTGAACCTAAAAGATCTGCTCTGGTTTACAATCAAGAAATGATCACATCCACTGCAGTTTTTTTCTGAAGAAGTTGCTGCTATTTTACACTTGTTTGTGAATCTGTTTAATGCTGAAAAATAAAACCCTTACACCAGGAGAAAAAGTCTGGTGGTGCTTCAGTGTTCAATCAGTAAATGATCTGTCTTTTGTTTTGAAGTTGATGTTCACAGCTTTGTTTGAAGACGTGTGTGAGCTTCAGTGAGATGCATGAATCGTGCAGGCGTTCGGGTTTAAACGCTCAGATCTGAGCACTGGAGTGTGTCACTGCACTGCAACTGTTCTTCACTGTTATCTATTGTCTAGTGTTTTACTGTAACAGAAACTGTATAGAGTTACTTCACACTGTGTCCCCACAATATTCCTCACACGTTTGCTAACACTGTTCCTCACACTACTTTACACTCATCCTCATACTATTTTACACACTGTTTCTTACACTGTTCTCTTCTCACACTGTTCTTCACACAGTTCCTCACACTGTTCCTCACACTGTTTCACACAGTTCCTCACACAGTTCCTCACACAGTTCCTCACACTGTTTCACACACTGTTCTTCACACAGTTCCTCACACTGTTCTCTTCTAACACTGTTTCTCACACTGTTTCACACACTGTTCTTCACACAGTTCCTCACACAGTTTCACACACTGTTTCACACTCTGTTCTTCACACTGTTTCACACACTGTTCTTCACACAGTTCCTCACACTGTTTCACACTCTGTTCTTCTCACTGTTTCACACACTGTTTCACACTCTGTTCTTCACACTGTTTCACACACTGTTCTTCACACTGTTCCTCACACTGTTCTTCACACTTTTCTTTACACTGTTCTTCACACTGTTCCTCCTGAACACTACCTTACATTATTCTGGCGGTTATTTCTAGAGTGTGAGGTTGTTTATATGAGGTTCTTTAATATTCAGATGTAATTATATTTGGTTTATATCAGGATGCATCTATTTTGTAAAATGTAAAAAATTTCTCTGGTGTTTTTTCTTTTTGGGTAAAAAAGATTTAATTAAAATAAAAGCACTTCCTTAGAACTTGCATACAATTCTGTTATTATATTATAAAGTTATTAATTCCAAGAATTCTCATCTGTAAGTAACAATGTAAATAGAAAAAGTTAGAATTGTGGTTTAGATCCAGTTAATTTGTTAAAGAAACAGTAATAAGAGTAGATAAGAAGGACGTGTACCTCACACACTGTATGCAGATGATATTAAAAGCCAGTCCTTGGCCCAGGATTACATTTTTCCCCCATATCAGCATTTTCTGTTGTTTCATCTGGACTTTTCTCACTCCTCCTCCTCCTCATCCCTCGCTCTTTTCAAAGCTTTCAAAGCAGAATTTTCCTCACTCGTTCTGAATCATGCATCTGTCCTGGATTGTGCTGTGGACCACCGGTGAGTCTCCAGACCCTTTCTCTTTATTACAGACTTATTACACCAGAGCACTGCTGAATCCTGGATCCTGATTGGTCAGATTCTCTGGTGATTAATTCTCTGTAACAGCTGCTTTGGCTGTAATACAGGGTTATATAATGCCCCACATTATCGTTTCCGTAGCAACAGCTCGTTCTATGGAAGGTAAGGAGATGTTTATGTAACGTGTATGGAAGGAGCACTTTATAACGCTCAGGGGAAAAGCTGTGATGTGTTTGGACATTTCCAGGACAGAAGTTATGTGATGTTACATTGGTGTGATGTGTATTTGTTCCTCTCTGCAGTGAGCGTGGCATGTGCTGAGACTCCACCTCGAGCTCTGTGGCAGTTCGGAAACATGATCACTTGCATGCAGCCGGGTGTAAATCCACTCATTTACAACAATTATGGCTGTTACTGTGGGTTTTCTGGATCTGGCTCGCCCATAGACCAAATTGATCAGTATGTATTGAACCCCCACATCGTTACTATAGTAACCACGGTTAATTCCTTCGCTAGAGCTAGCTACCTTCTACCTGTAGGCCTCTAAACTCCTCTCACATGGCTGTTTCTGATTATTCTGCTTTTGTATCAGTTAGCTAAATGGCTAGTCCGCTCGTGTTCTTTTCTTGTTGATGTTTTTAGGTGTTGTATGGTGCACGATAAGTGCTATGAGACAGCTAGGAAACTTCCAGAATGTCCGAGTATAGTCGACCTGCCATATGTCAAAGTGTACAAATACAACTGCTCTGATAAAACCATCACCTGCTCAGGTAAGCAGCTCTATCTCTCTCTCTCTCACACACACACACACACACACATACATACACACACACACACACACACAATTACTATTTTCACTCTATGTGTGTGCGCATACCCATGTGTGTGTGTGTGTGTGTGTGTGTGTGTTTAAAGCCTCCAATGATAAATGCCAGGCTGCAGTGTGTGACTGTGACCGAGTCGCCGCAAACTGCTTCGCTCAGCATCAACACACATACAACCCTGACAACAAAACCCCCCCGGCAGGAGCGTGCAAGAACTGAGAGACGCCCAACCCGGAGACTAAACACCACACTGACGCCGTCTCCAACAACTCAACACCACACCGTCTCCATCAACTGAACACCACACTGACGCCGTCTCCAACAACTCAACACCACACCGTCTCCATCAACTAAACACCACACTGATGCCGTCTCCATCAACTAAACACCACACCGTCTCCATCAACTAAACACCACACTGATGCCGTCTCCATCAACTCAACACCACACCGTCTCCATCAACTAAACACCACACCAATTCTGTCTCCAAGTAAACACAATAACTGTTTTATTAAACACTATGTAGAATGTAGAATAAAGCACCAACTCTGAAAGCTGTGTTCATTTGTGTGAATGATAAGTGGTTTGGTGTTTATGCGGCCAATATAGTGGATATATATCTGGTTTGGGACATGCCCACAGTGGGTGTGTCTTGTTGAAATGAATACCATTTTTTCCCCCAACAATTTCTTTATTTACTAAACAGGACATACCAGTCGTTCAGTACAAAATTTCACTGTTCGCTAATGAACATTTCATAAAATATTTCAACCAAACAAATTTCAGAAAGAAAGAAATCAGTGCTGGAAAAATCTTCAAATATAAACATCCACACAAAATGCTAATCAGGCTAACCCAGGAATGTAGCATTTATAGCAAACACAGTATGGTTTTGTGTCTGAAATTTGGCATCATAGCGCTGAGGTTCTTCCTTGTGTGTGTGTGTGTGTGTGTGTGTGTGTGTGTGTGTGTGTGTGTGTGTGTGTGTGTGTGTGTGTGTGTAGTGTTGATGACGTGTGAAATATGAGTGTGATGAAGCTCAAATGGGTTTGTACAGCAGCGTAGTGACATATTTCTTCTTGTAGCGATGCGTTGCGCTGAGCACCATCACGCCATCCTGTGGAAACACACAGTTAGCTTCAAATCTTAAAACTGTTTATAGCTAACCTTACATTCTAACCGCTAATCAGCCGACTCATGCTAATCTGCATGTTCGGCTAAACTTTTGCTTGCTAATGTATTTTATTTATTATTATTAGCGTGCTAGTCCCTAAAAACAGTGTAAATATGATTAGCATTAGCATACCTTGATAGAGAGAGCATACAGGTGATTGAGCATCACATGATTGGGTTCAGGAAGTAGAGCAGGATCACACTACACACACACACACACACACACACACACACACACACACACACACACAATACAAATGGTTAAAACTGTGTTTCTGGGAGGTTCTGTAACATAGAGGCTCTGCTGCATGGTGTTTGGACACAGGTGTTTGGGCTGTGAGCTGTTTGGTTGGTGTGGTGTTTGGAAAGTGAGGTGTTTGGGCTGTGAGTTGTTTGGGCAGTGTGATGTTTGGACAGTGTGGTGTTCAGACAGAGGTTTTTGTGCTGTGAGGTGTTTGAACAGTGTGGTGTTTGGATGGTAAGGTGTTTGGAAAGTGTGGTGTTTGGACAGAGGTGTTTGGGCTGTGTTGTGTTTGGGCAGTGTGGTGTATGGACAGAGGTGTTTGGGCAGTGATGTGTTTGGATAGTGAAGTCTTTGGGCAGTGTGGTGTTTGGACAGTAATGTGTTTGGATAATGAGGTGTTTGGGCGGCGTGGTGTTTGGACAGTGAGGTGTTTGGGTGGTGGGGTGTTTGGATGGTAAGGTGTTTGGAGAGTGTGGTATTTGGACAGAGGTCTTTGGGCCATGTTGTGTTTGGACAGTGTGGTGTTTGGATGGTAAGGTGTTTGGAAAGTGTGGTGTTTAGACAGAGGTGTTTGGGCAGTGTGGTGTATGGTCAGCGGTGTTTGGGCAGTGATGTGTTTGG
>NC_139584.1:30259575-30267075 GCF_946808225.1 Silurus aristotelis | reverse complement strand
CAGTAAACTGAAGTTAACGATGTGTACTAGCATGAAAACAGGCTCTATAACATGAGAAACACATATAAAATAAACATCTGGTTTTCCCACTCTGGACCAGAATTTACACTTTCTGGAGTTTAGAACTGCGTTAGAATATACAAGTGTACAGATTAGCCATAAACACTGTACAGAGCTGCAGGGGGCGCCTCTGAGCCACATCTCGCTTTCTCCTGCGAGTCCATCAGAGGTCATGACGAACTTCATGCTGAATCTATTTCTAGTGATTTTCCTCTGCACGCTCAGATAGTGTGCTGAAAAAAAAAACAACATGAACATTTTTACTGATTTTAGAGGCTTTTTCAGATCTTTACAGATTTTACTGAATCAGTTTAAGACATCAAGGTCCTTATTAGAGCTAAACAGCGACACTGCAGGGTAGAGATGATTGCTCCAGGGTTGCTGATTCACTTGCGGGTTTTCTCAGGGTTCTCTGGTTTCCATCCACCTCTCTATTATTCCCTGCATTGAAATTCTCACTTTGTACCCACTGTTCCTGGGACAGGCTTTGGATCTGGACCATGATCATCCCTGACCAGGGTTAAGTGCTTACAGAAGAGGAGAAGGAGCTTAGCTAGGAAGGGTGGATATTGATTAGCAAAAGTCAGCAAAAATTAGTACATTTTGGATCTTTCTAGAGTCAACAAAGCAACTAAATGAACAATGCTGTGTTCAACAAAGCTGCAGAAGGAACGAGGAAATGGTGGAAGCCAAAGCACAAGGTAGAGAGAGACTAAGATGTTTAGTGTTGGTAATTAGAGTGTAACTAAGGGACTCTTAGATTGTCTAAAGTGGTGGTCTCTCTGGAGGAAGTGGGATCTCAGTGGTTAAGGCTCTGGGTTACTGCTCGGAGGTCAGGGGTTCAAGCACCAGTATCGCCAAACTGCCTCTCTTGGGCCCTGAACCCTCAGTGCTCCAGGGGGCGCTGTATCGTGTCTGAATCTGTGCTCTGACTCCAGCTTCCTAACATCACTGGGATACGTGAAGAAGGAATTTCAGTGTGCTGTAATGTACACGTGACAGTAAAAAGCCTCCTCTTTATATAGAGGTGGTCTCTCTGCAGGGGTGGTCTCATTATAGCCCTCTTTAGATGTTTGTGGATGTAGATTTATGCCCCGACCTTTTCACTGCCTTCAAAATTGCCATCCTCTATTGGAATCCCATCTCCACTTTAAATCCAAGAGAGGCAGATAATGAAGAACACACTGCAATGGTTGGTCTGGTGGATGAGTGAAACATACTGGACCCAGTAAAGAAATTTCTTCCTGTTGCTCACAGTCACTGTGCAAATCATTATCAAGTTCTGATTTATTTCTCCACCTGGTTGTGAGACTCCAAAAGGAAACTGTAGGTGAGACTAACATGACCTTGTGTCTGGAGATGTAGAAGAGCACTTATAATGCAGCAGACCTTTAAAAACTGATGAATCACTACCAGTATCATGGTGTTACCTATCAAGTCTAAGACACGTGGGCAAGGCCTATACCCATAGGACCTTTAGGGTTCCAAAAACAGCTATTGGAACAGTATCAAGATATTAAAAGCTGGTGTGTGTGACTCCAGGGTGTCCAGTAACTGATGAGGTGTGTCTTCTGGCATGGTCAAGGGTCTTTACCTGATGCTTTGGTTATTTCCTTTTAAGTCTCATCAAATGCAACCAAGAAAGTGGGTGGAATTCTGACATCAGGTTCCAAGGTTTAGAAAACAGCAACACTGATCTTAGATCACAAAATATTTCTGGTTGCCAAATCTTCTCTAAGAGGAGACAACAGTCTCTTCCTGACATTGACAACATGATCTTGACTGCCACCTCAAACAGAAGGTGTGTTCTGATGCTCAGTCCATTCTTAAAATTAATGAACTGTTTGCTTGTTTTAAGGTGGTCAGAGGCTCCTGGATTAGATTTGTTATTCTTCTACTGCACTATAAATCTGTAAGCAAGACTTGAGACTAAACACCAAACTTTCTGTTTCTTTGGTGGACAGAACTCCAGGATATGAAGACGATTTCTCCAGATAGATGTGCAGGTGTGTTTAAACCAGCACTGGTCTGAAGATGGGTGGAGCTCCACCTGGTTGCCTTCCCTCATAAGTTGTTGCTATTGAGAACCCTCTCTCCTAGTCAGCTGGAAACTCTCACTGTTTACGCATCATTGTTTTATGTATCAGATTTTGCATTTGGGAAACTAAGAGGTATCTTGTTGCTTGCAGTAGTAAGTAAACAAAGCTAAGCGGCGCAGCACAAATCAGATCTAATGAATGTGAACAAGTGCTTTTATCCAGAGTGAATCACCAAAGTGCTTTCAAATCTCTATCAATAAATACATCCGGGGACGGGTTCACTCGGTCACGGACTAAAAATACCATCAGTCTCAAAAGTCTGATCGGGACGTAATGTAGATCTTTAGTCATCATTTAAAGACTGCTAGTGATTCAGCTGTTCAGAAATCTAGGGGACGTTCCTTCCACCATCTAGATGCATGGCATCCATCTTGATGTATTCCTTCTTTGTACCCTAAAGATGGAGAGACCAGTTGGACTGTACTCGGGGCTTGGGGGAGCGATGTGTTGCAGGCAGATGCAGGAAGCCGGTGGAGGAAACAAAGCTGAAGGGTGGTGATGGTGGTGGAGATTTTAGGAACGTTGACATCTAGCTGCATTTTGGATCAGTTGCAGAGGCTGAATCTCGCTTGGACGCCGAGCTGCCAGAACTGAGTTCCAGCAGTCCAGTCGTAATATGACAAAAGTCTGAATGAGGACCTAAGATGCCTGCATTCAAAGAACTAGATGAATTCTTCCATTTCACAGAGGATTTTACCTGCAGGCTCTCAGCGTTTAAAGACATTCAATTATTTGCACAATCATATAAAAGTGAAGGAAATCTTTATGTTTACATGCTGACAGGAACAATGTCACTGTGTGTGTGTGTGTGTGTGTGTGTGTGTGTGTGTGTGTGTGTGTGTGTGTGTGTGTGTTTTTGTGTGTGTGTTTGTGCTCATACCGTAGTGAAGTGTACGATGCAGAAGGTAATAATTATTAGTATGCCGATGATGAAAGAAGCAATGCCCATGTGCAGAGCTTTTCTCCCCAAACGGCGAGCTCCATCATAATCCTCATTATCGTAGCTGCTCTGAGACTGCCAGAGACGAAACACGAACATACAGCGTTACTTTCTTTGGAGTTTCATTTAAAAGCTAAAACATCTCTGCGTGAATTTTGAAACAAACATAACATTCGACTCTCCAGTTACAATCTAATATTTTCATCCAGGAACATCACAAAGCTGCGGCGCATCTTATCTTTTTTGTTTGGCATTTTAAAATCTACATTAAACAAATTACAGGTTGTCCAAAATTCAGCTGGTAAGATTCTGATAAAGACCAGGTCGGGTGATTCTATCTCTCCGGCTTTGGAGTCTTTTCATTGGTTCCCTGTTGGATTCTGGATGGATTTATAAATTCGTATGCTGATCTACACTTTAAGCCCCTACATGGTATAACAGCTCATTATGTAACACATTATTTTAACTTTCTACACTCCAAGTCGTGATCTCCGCTCCTCTGATACTGCTCTTTAGATGTTCCTCCTACCTGTTTACATTCTATGGGTGATCAGGATTTTTCCTCCCATCCACCAAATCTGATGAACTCTCTTAGACATTTGTTTTTTCAAATCTGCTCGAAAAACTTTTTAGGATAACTTTCAGGTGTTTTTTTGTGATGTATCTGTGATGTATTTACTTACTTACTTAATTAATCGATTAATTAAGTAAGTAAGTAAGTAAATAATCAATTAATTAATTATTATTATTATTATTATTATTATTATTATTATTATTATTATTATTATTATTATTATTATTTCTTCTTTCACTCCTGCCTGTAAAGGTTTTAGGATGTAACTTTTAAAGGTGCTATATTAAATAAAGATTATAATTACATTACAGTACACAAACTACAGTCTCTCGGCCAATCGTAACCCAGGACTGCTCTCAGCCAATCAGAACACTGCATACTCACCTTACCCATTCAGAACTCACCATGATTCTTAGCTAGTTAGAATGCACTGTACTACATATAAATATGTGAAGCTTGCTGGGCAATCTGCCAACATGGCTGGCAGTATGTTTTAGCATATTTAGCATTCTAGCATGTATAGCACATTAGCATGTATGTTATATACACATTAGCGGTGTTGAGTCTCTCTGGAAGATTAATAGATCATGTGGAGCTCATAACACACACACACACACACACACACACACACACACACACACACACACACACATTTGAGGGACATAGTGCAGATGCCACTCTGCTTTTAGCTCAGCAGGTCGGGTTCAGTGACGTGGAATAAACACACTGCAGATGCTGTAAAGTTTGTCTCAGCTTACTGCTGCTAACTCTTCAGTTCATAATGCACAACACTATAAATAATCTTTACAGCCTGCATGCAGCTTCAGGCGTTAACCCTTCACTCAAATGGTGTTGGTGTGATAAAACTTCTTCAGCTCTTATTTATACTTCCACCTGTGCACACTGTGTGTTCTGATGTACAGCACTAAAAGAATCCTACAGTATGTCCAAACTTCTCAATGCCATATTTTTCCATGTTCCTGATACATTTCTAGAATCTAGTATTTCCAGAGTTCTGTGTTCTCAAAGCATCTGTTCAGGCTTTCCAAGATTCCATTCTCATGTTTTCTGATGTTTCTAATGACCCATGTTCTCAGCGTCTACACAGATCAACAATAACATCCTAATGCTCTGTAGGTTCCCCTTTGTGCCACTAAAACAGCTCTGACATGTAAAGGCCTGGACTCCTCAAGACCTCTGAAGGAGTTCTGTGGTATCTGGCACCAAAACATTGACAGCAGATCCATTACATCCTGTAAGTGAAGTAGAGCCTTCATGGATTGGAATTGCTGGACATCCCACATTCCTGAAAAATTTGTTGCAGTATGAATGAGTTGGGAGAATTTTCTTGATGAAAAAGGCATGAGGGAATGCCAATTAAAAGGTTTGTATCAATGTTTAATTAGGTGGTAGGTGCTAAAGAAAAATCCATATGAATGCTATAGCCTAAGGTTTCACTGCAGAACATGACCAGAGCATCTCACTGCTTCTACCTGCTCACCCTCTCCCCATAACCACTGCTTTCCAAGAACACTATAAAGATCCTGCAGTTTTGGATGCTTTGTACACAAGGACTTGTTCATGTGATTTCAAACTTCATGTTTTAAGATCTTCATAGTATCAGAGTTCTATTTTCCACAGCCCAGAATTCCTAATGCTTTATTTTCTTATATTGCTATGCTCCAATGTTTCAATCATCTATTTTTTTTTATATTCTGACTTCACAGGTTCATTGTTTCTAAGCTCCTTTTCTCATGGTTTCTATATTTTTATGTGCTCAGTTTTCTGGGGTCTTTATTTTACCGATGTCTTATGTTCCTGATGCTTAAAACATTAATAATTTGTTATCTGAATATTATGTTTTCAAAGTCCTAACTTTCTAGTTCTTGGTGTTCCTAAAGCTCTATGTGTGCATGGACCCCACAATTTCCTGAGCCCTTCAGTTCACACAGTTCTGTGTTTGTGAGGACATGTTCTTTAAACACATCTTCCTGCAATTTTAAAGAAACTAAACTTCTGATTCTGTTGTATTTACACTTTCAAAATACATCAACACTGAACATTCAGACAACAACAGAACATTTGACCAAATATTGGTCTAAACATTCGATATTCAATATTCTGTCCAATGTTCTATTTAATGTTCTTTCCAAAGTTCTGCCCAAATCTGTGTATAGAGTTTTGGGCAGAACATCGGAAAAAAGAACATTAAATAGAACATTGGACAGAATATTGAATAGAACACTAGTAGTAGAAGTGCAGTGAGATCTTTTCATCTCCTTAGGTTAAACACCCACACCTTAGTGTCATTCAATCTGTTCTTTTAAATAGCGTGATTGTTGTGTGTTTGTGTGTGTGTGTGTGTTTGTGTGTGTGGGTGAATAGTCTGATTTGAGAGTGTGTTACAATCAGCACAGTCAACCTGAAACCTTTACATGTGTTTCGATTTTGTAGCTGCTGCTGTACACACACACACACACACACACACACACACACACACACACACACACACACACACACACACACACACAAATCTGAGTTTAACCAAAATTATGTAGGTGTGGACGGAGCAAACCATTTCCCAGACAGACGGGGAGTGTGATACAGAGGGTTCTTATATGCTGCTTTATTTATTTACACCAAATATCACGAGAGATAAAAAGTACAGAATTAATCTAAGATAAGAATTGATATACTGTACTGTTAGAAAACCCCTTTGAAGGTTCTTCACTCGACCCTGCAGGGAAACTCATCACTGTTCCAGGTAGAACCACACGGCTTTTTTATTACAAGTCATTTCTCTTTTTGAAGTAAAGAACCTTCAATTCTTCAGTGCAGCTTTAAAAGACCAAGCCTTCATTTACAGAGTGTGTAGTAGAAACCCCAGTTAATGCAAATTATTTTTAGCGTAAGCTGTCAGGAGTTAAACACTAAGCGTTTTGGTTCCTTCAGTTTGAATAATTAAAAATAATCCACTTGCTACATTAATTCTGAGAACAGACGGTGGAGTATTGGATAATTAAAGGTTCTTTTATAAGAAAAAAAAGATGTATATGGAATTTTCTCTGAAATACTTTTTTTTTTTTTATAAAATTGGAACTAAAATAAATTTGGATTTAAAATTAATTAACAAAAAATTAACCAACAAACAAACAAACAAAAAAATGCAAACAAACCACTCTCTCTCTCTCTCTCTCTCTCTCTCTCTCTCTGTCAAATAATTATATTATGTTAATCACTCTTCTTCTATTATATAAAATAAGCCACATTAAGAGAAAAACCTTAAAATATCTTATTTAATATTATTTTTAGATAAATGTATTTATTTTTATTATTTATTTATTTATTTATTTTGTTTGTTTGTTAATTATTTATAAAAGAATTAGAAGTCCGTCTTTAGAGCATGTTGTGATGCAAAACCCAGCAGATAAATATATCAATATAAAATATTTCTCTAATGAAATAAAAACACTCAGAACTTGCCTGCTGCAGATGTGAAATATGATATTTCAGAACACAATTCCATGTTCCTGAGTGTCTGAGTGTCTGAAGTTGATCTAAAACCCTGCTGTATCTTTAGTTAATTCATTTCAGAGAATAAATTCCTGTTCTGACATCAGCTCGAGTCTGTAAGAAGTTCAAATGTCCTGATCGTGTCTGTAATTCAGTAGTTAATCAGATTTTCTCTCTCTCTATATATAATACTTTTTAATATACACACACACACACACACACACACACACACACACACACACACACGCACACGCACACACACACACACACACACGCATACGCACACACACACACACACACACACACACACACAC
>NC_139584.1:30249575-30254575 GCF_946808225.1 Silurus aristotelis | reverse complement strand
GAGTCATTAGGGTCTGTATAATCAGTGAGTCACAAGAGTCGCTGAGTCAGCAGATAGTGATTGAGTGGATCAGGAAGGCAGTGGGTCTGTAGAGTCAGTGAATCAGTGAGTTGGTGTGTCAGTAGAGTCAGTGAGTCAGTAGATTGAGTGAATCAAGAAGGCAGTGAGTCAGTGAGTCATTAAGGCAGTGAGTCAGTAAGGCAGTGAGTCAGTAAGGCAGTGAGTCAGTGAGTCATTAAGGCAGTGAGTCAGTAAGACAGTGAGTCAGTAAGGCAGTGAGTCAGTAAGGCAGTGAGTCAGTGAGTCATTAAGGCAGTGAGTCAGTAAAGTCAGTGTTTAGATGTAACCCATGTGACTTGTTGTAAAGGACAGAAGTGCTGTGGTGTTGATCTGATGTCACTTCCTGATCTGAATTTGTTTTGTTTTTCTCCGTGGTAAATGGAAAATAACGCGTTATGGCCTTCAGTGAAATGCAGCACTGACCTCAGGAGGAAACGCTTTTCATCAAACTGTCTATTTCATTAACCACTGAGGCAACTGGTGCAGCAGAAGTTCATCAGAACGCTGAAGGAAGAAACCGAGAGGCAGGAACTGTCAGGAACCTGGTGGAGAAATGAGCTCATGAGGGGTAAGAAGTGCAGGGATGGAGCTTCTGGGAATGTGTGCTGGAACATGAATTATTCAGGGATGATGAGGGTCAGAGAAAGAGAAGTGTTTGGTTGGACTCAGGAAGGGTTAAGAGTCCAGATCCTTTCAGTTCATCACATTTACACCTTTACTGATCTACTAGCTTAATAATGCTAATAACAGTTATACTTTTAATAACTGAGCTAATAATGTTAATATATGAGTTATTAATGTCAATAAGTGCGTTATTAATGGTAATTAGGTAATTTATGTTAATAATTGAGTTATTAATGTTAGTTTAGACTGTAGTGATATTAATCTCAGTGGTTTGTGACCCTGATGGAGGACGTTAGTAAGACGTTGTGGCAGTTTCTCTGCTGCTGTGTGTAAAAGCATTGAAACGCTGCTGGTGGTTTGTTATCAGTGTTAACATCAGAGCTTTAATTAACATCTTCCTCCTGCGGCCGAGATCACAATCAGCTTCCTCATTTTTATCCTGAGATGAAGTGTGAGATCTTTCTCCTCGTTCTCTATCAATCCTTTATTCCTTCTCTTATTACTGCTCATATCATCATATCTGCACAGTGTGTGTGTGTGTGTGTATATATGTGTGTGTATGTGTGTGTTTGTGCGTGTCTGCGTGTATGTATAATGTGTGTGTGTGTGTGTGTGTGTGTGTGTGTGTGTGTGTGTGTGTGTGTGTGTTCGTGTGCAGTGTTTTTAAGACCCACACACTCAGGCTGCAGTAAACAGAAACATGACACACACACGGAGGACTGCACTTCTCTTCTTTCTGCTTGTTTCCTTCACAGGTGAGATGTAACTTCCTTTACCTCAAACACAACTTATTACAACACATTATATAAATATACACAATCAAATACACAATAAATCAGTCATTCAACAGAATTCATATTTACCCTTCAAAATCATTTGCTTTACAGGACAATAAAAATAAAAAGGGCGTCTGCTAAATGCCGCAAATGTAAATGTAAAGCGATTTATTTACACAGATGACAATGGCAATCAAATATTGCATAATTATTTAATAAATAAAAATTTATACATTTAATCTTGAACTTAAGTAATTTTTTTTTAAACAATTTAATTAAAATTAATTTTATATTTATTATTTTAGTTTGTTTTCTAGAGTCACCTGTAAAGATATTACTACTACTAGTGCATTATTATTATTATTATTATTATTATTATTATTATTATTATTATTATTATTATTATTATTATAACTTTTTAAAATCAAAATTGTAAGAAATCTATATTTTGCAGTCTGTGCGGTCGTATTGCAATTGTGACGTTTTTTTCCAGCAATTCTTGAGTGATTTTCTGGTAGACAGTAACAACATTATTTTTATTTAAATTAAATGTACATTTATTAGAATATCTGATTTCAATAATAAATTAATTATGAATTTATGCATTTATAATTTAAATTAATTAATTCAATTGCTGTATGTATTTCAGAACAATTGCAATACATATTTAAATGACAATATGTTGCAAAATAGTGAAAAACTTTTACAAGCATTTAAGCAGTAAAATTCATTAATAGTATTAATAATAATACCATTAATTACTAATAATTAATACATAATTAGATTTTTATTCATCTGATTTACTTCATTACTGAATTTTTTTTAAGACTATTTATATGTGTGTGTGTGTGTGTGTGTGTGTGTGTGTGTGTGTGTGTGTGTGTGTGTGTGTGTGTGTGTAGGATATGTGTGTGGATTTAATTTGAGTGTTTGGCAAACACCACGAAACATTACTGCAGTTTGTGGAGAGCATGTGAACATCACCTGCCACTTCACACTGAGGATGAACTCTACATCACACACAGGAAAATGGAAAGTAAAGTGGAACAAAGATAATATCAATGAAACATCAAATAAATTGTATAATCTATCAGATTTGAACTCTGACACTGGGAGTGATGTGAATAAATCTCACACTCTGAAGCTTCATGCAGTGAGTGTGAACCACAGTGGGGTTTATTACTGTACAGTGCTGAAGCATATCCCTAAACTTGTTCAGTTCACTGACACTACAGGAACACAGCTGATTGTAGGTGAGTAAACGTAGTGATTTTACATTTTTACATGATCACCACATGATCACCACATGATCACCACACTACACTGATACTCTGATGATTGTGTTATCAGTGGACTGTGTGCTGTACAACTGCACTGTAATTACCAGAACATATACAGTCAATCATATATTAATAATAATCCACATGTTTACAGAACCTTTAGTGAGAAACGCTACAGGACGCAGTGTGGAGTCTGTCATGTGGACTGCACCGTTAGCATTAGCGTTAGCATTAATCTGCGTTGTGTCTGTTGTGTGCTGTAAAAACAGAGGTGAGTGACAACATCAGTGTTACAGAAACAACAGAAATATTATTATAAGACTAGTTTACATCACAGATTCACAACAATCTCCAACAACATTCTACAGGTTTGTGCAGGAGAGGAAAGAAGGAAGGATGGGTAATATCTATCTATCTATCTATCTATCTATCTATCTATCTATCTATCTATCTATCTATCTATCTATCTATCTATCTATCTATCTATCTATCTATCTATCTATCTATCTATCTATCTATCTATCTAGATAATAGATCAAATAAAAGTGTGTTAATAATAATATTTAAAATGTATTTTATGACATGATGTACCTCTTAATCTAATCTAATAAAGAGTGTTTAAATGAGGTTTATTAAAACTATAAATACATTTTACAAATTATTTCATAGGTTTTTTTTTTTTTACCTTGAACATAATAATTGTAAGGAAAATTCTTTAGATCTACAAAATTACACAAAGTTTTTTCTTTTATTAGAAATGATTTTTTTGTGTGTAAAATGTTTTGAATTGTATAAAGTACTGAACTGAAATGTAGTGACTGATGAAGTGAGTGTGTGTTGCAGGTGGAGCAGGAGGACGCTGGTGTTGTGTACGCTGCAGTGAAACTTCATAAACGTTCCTGCGACAAAACCACACAGGAGGTGAAAAGATTTACATCATAATTAAATGACTGAACTTTCATTAGGATTAAATCCCTGTTTGTTTGTTTGTTTGTTTGTTTGTTTGTTTGTTTGTTCACAGCTCAGGGAAGTGCCGGATCCAGGATGTGAAGGAAACCCAGAAGTTTTATACTCAGACATTCACATAAAATTATAAAACCAGTTTGTGATGATGTAAGTTCTATAAAGTTTATATTGTGTGAATATGTAAATATAATAATCCTGTTTAAAAGTACAAAAAACTAATAAAATAAAAACTGTACGTAAAATTATGTTTTGTTGGAGTTTATGTTAAATTCTAATAAACTGTGTTTAATTAAAGATAAAAATCTGTGTAAAGAGTAAATGTGAGTGTTTGCGTCTCTGTACACTGAGTGGGAACTGATTGTATTATTTGATTTATTTTATAATTATGATAAAGAGAAATCTTCCCGTGGGCTCACCACCTGCAGGAGGGACCGTAAGGGAGCTTTGAGGATTGGGCAGCAGTCGGAGGCGGGGGCCTGCTTAGACTGCTGCCCCCGCAACCCCAATTACGGATAAGCGGCAAAGAATGAATGAATGAATGAATGAATAAAGAGAAATCTGACTGATGGAATTTGCTGTTACATGAAAATTAATTTTTCTGTTTATTGTATTAAAATTCTTTTTTTGTTTTAAATAAACGAGTTTTCTGAGTGAACAGAAATTTTTCCTCCACTTGATCACGCACACACACACACACACACACACACACACACACACACACACACACACACACACACACATACTCAGATTTATATATATATATATATATATATATATATATATATATATATATATATATATATATATACACACACACATGCACACATACACACATACTCATATATACACACACACGTGTTTTAGGCCCCATCATAGCACAGAAACTGCTCTAGTTAAAATCACTAATGACCTGTTTTTAGCTTCAGACCAAGGCTACATCTCCCTATTCGTTTTACTAGATCTTAGTGCTGCGTTCGACACTATAGATCATGATCTTCTCCTCGATCGCTTACAGAATTACATCGGCATTCAGGGACAGGCATTAAGCTGGTTTAAATCCTACCTGTCCAATCGTTACCATTTCGTAGATTTAAATGGAGAGTTATCCAGGATAATGCTAGTAAATTATGGCGTGCCACAAGGGTCAGTTCTAGGACCCCTGCTTTTTACAATATACATGCTTCCATTAGGAAATATTATTAGAAGGCATGGAATTAGCTTCCATTGTTATGCTGATGATACCCAGCTATATATTTCATCCAAACCAGGCGATACAGCTCAATTAGCTCGCATA
>NC_139584.1:30234575-30239575 GCF_946808225.1 Silurus aristotelis | reverse complement strand
TGCCATTGGTCCAGGACTGCTGGTGCTCAAAAAGCCAGCAGAGCGAGAGGGTGCGGAGCCTGTGGACATAATTTACAGTAATAGATTATAACAATGTCCTGTCACAATTATTACACATTTATTTTCTCCCTGAAGTGTTAAGACGGGAAATGCTCTCACCTCGAACCACGGCTGCTGCGGCTGCTGCCGCCGCCATTGGGTTATACGCTGTCAGAGGGATAGCTAAACACACACACACACACACACACACACACACACAACATCAAAACATGTCCATACAGTAAATACACGTACAGTAACTTATACATTATTCAGTGTACAAATAATTAATCTAACACTGACAGTGTACATCCTGTTAGTGTCGCTGTAGTTCCGCTTATGTCCTGTTAGTGTCTCTGTAGTTTAGTGATTGTTCTGTTAGTGTACAGGGACACTAACATTGCAAACGCTGAACTACAGCAACTCTAACAGGACGCACGGTGAATTACAGCGACACTAACATAACGAGCGATGAACTACAGCGACACTAACAGGACGCACAGTGAATTACAGCGGCACTAACATAACGAGCGATGAACTACAGCGACACTAACAGGACGCACGGTGATTTACAGCGACACTAACATAACGAGCGATGAACTACAGCGACACTAACAGGACGCACGGTGAATTACAGCGACACTAACATAACGAGCGATGAACTACAGCGACACTAACAGGACGCACGGTGATTTACAGCGACACTAACATAACGAGCGATGAACTACAGCGACACTAACAGGACGCACGGTGATTTACAGCGACACTAACATAACGAGCGATGAACTACAGCGACACTAACAGGACGCACGGTGAATTACAGCGACACTAACATAACGAGCGATGAACTACAGCGACACTAACAGGACGCACGGTGAATTACAGCGACACTAACATAACGAGCGATGAACTACAGCGACACTAACAGGACGCACGGTGATTTACAGCGACACTAACATAACGAGCGATGAACTACAGCGACACTAACAGGACGCACGGTGATTTACAGCGACACTAACATAACGAGCGATGAACTACAGCGACACTAACAGGACGCACGGTGAATTACAGCGACACTAACATAACGAGCGATGAACTACAGCGACACTAACAGGACGCACGGTGAATTACAGCGACACTAACATAACGAGCGATGAACTACAGCGACACGAACAGGACGCACGGTGATTTACAGCGACACTAACATAACGAGCGATGAACTACAGCGACACTAACAGGACGCACGGTGATTTACAGCGACACTAACATAACGAGCGATGAACTACAGCGACACTAACAGGACGCACGGTGAATTACAGCGACACTAACATAACGAGCGATGAACTACAGCGACACTAACAGGACGCACGGTGATTTACAGCGACACTAACATAACGAGCGATGAACTACAGCGACACTAACAGGACGCACGGTGAATTACAGCGACACTAACATAACGAGCGATGAACTACAGCGACACTAACAGGACGCACGGTGATTTACAGCGACACTAACATAACGAGCGATGAACTACAGCGACACTAACAGGACGCACGGTGAATTACAGCGACACTAACATAACGAGCGATGAACTACAGCGACACTAACAGGACGCACGGTGATTTACAGCGACACTAACATAACGAGCGATGAACTACAGCGACACTAACAGGACGCACGGTGATTTACAGCGACACTTACATAACGAGCGATGAACTACAGCGACACTAACAGGACGCACGGTGAATTACAGCGACACTAACATAACGAGCGATGAACTACAGCGACACTAACAGGACGCACGTGAATTACAGCGACACTAACATAACGAGCGATGAACTACAGCGACACTAACATAACGAGCGATGAACTACAGCGACACTAACAGGACGCACTGTGAATTACAGCGACACTGTGCATGTGTGTGTGTGTTTTTTGCTTGTAAAGCTCAGGGAAGCACTAACCTGTAAGTTCGGGAGGGTGGGGTGAAGTCAGGAGGGGGGTCCTCTCTAAGTGGAATTCTAGAACAGAAACACACAAAGCGGTTTAAAAAAACACACACACACACACACACACACACACACACACACACACAAAGCGGTACAGGTCTGTGTGGGTATCTACACACTATTGCACTGCATTAGTGGGTTGATTACAGGTGTGATAAACACACACACAGACACACACACACACACACACACACACACACACACACACACACACACTGAGATTTACAAGCAGCCATCTAACTCTGTGTTTGTTTGTTTGTAAGTATATGTGTGTGTGTGTGTGTGTGTGTGTGTGTGTGTGTATACAGTCTCTATTATTAAAAACAACATTTTTTAATAACATTTGTATTTTTCTTAATAAATATACATGTATTTCCTAAAAGTTGTAAAAACAAATAAGTTATAATATAATTTATAAATAAGTAAATGCAAATGTTTCAAATCCGATATAAATAATTAATCAATGATTAGAACAATAGTTGTGGTAATTTGGTAAATTATTAATGCAACAATACATTTATGTTACATAAATGATATAAAAGAATATCAGTCTGATCGCTTTCAAAATATTATAATTACTAATGTTATTCAGTGACTATTTAAAATTATATTGCGTGTCACAGTTATAGGATTATTATTTGTAATAAAAATTTTAATAATAATTAACATGCTATTAATTTTTGTAATATTAAAATAAAACAATTCAGAAATAAAGCTAAATAAAAGAACAATTAAATATCAGAAAGAGTGAAATAAGAAAAAGATGTATTAAACTCTAATATTTGAATAAATCTTACCTGGGAACTGATATGTGTATCCGGGAGTGATAGAGGTGTAACTGCGGCCAGTGTACGTTGCTGCCTGGAACCCTGGATAACCTGAGAGAGAGAGAGAGAGAGAGAGAGAGAGAGAGAGAGAGAGAGAGAGAGAGAGAGAGAGAGAGAGAGAGAGAATATTAAAACACGTAAATGAAAATCAGATTTTTCTAATATGCTGTAATTTGGCTGAATGACCAGCAGAGGGAGGCAGATATCTGTCAGAGTGAGTGAGAGAGTTAATGAGAATGAGTGTGTGTGTGTGTGTGTGTGTGTGTGTGTGTGTGTGTGTGTGTGTGTGTGTGTGTGTACTGTGTAAGAGAGATACACCACGCCACTCAGTTTCACTGTGTAAGGAAATGTGTAGATGAACCTAGAGAAATCAGAGTTAAAATTACCCAGCATGCCAATCCCCAGCATGAAGGCGTCCATGCCATAGGGCATGACCCTCGCTCGTCCCCTGGAGGAGCCGGCTGGTGACATCACTTCCTTAGGCTGAGCCTTTTTACACTCCACCTGCGGTCAGCGGGAACACAGGCGGTCGTGAACAAAAGAAGCTTAATAACAATAGGTTTGGGACACGCCCTATCGTCATGGAGACAATGGAGAGAACCAGAAGAACCAGTGTGAAGAGAACCCTTACCATTTTATTGTTGATCTCGTGGAAGTGGATCTCACACACCTTTTCCACCACGTCCTCGTTTTCGAACGTCACGAAGCCGAAACCTGGAGACACGGGCGCCATGAGGGGTGGAGCCATGGGAATTAATACCAGAGTTCATTAATACCAGAGACGTACAAATGATACATCTAAATGATAATATAAACAACACAAACCCCCAAAATAAAATCATTAAATGTATAACAATATATTGGTTTTAATGTATTATTAATTAAACATTAGACATTAAAGAGTTAAATAACTGTTACATTATTCAGATTTAAATTACATTATAATATATTATTACATAATAGTGCTAGAAATGTGGTGAATGTGTCTTTGGGGTTCAGACAGCGGTTGGGTGTGGGGTTGTTTGTGGGGAACAGAGAGGGGTTGAGTGTGGGGTTGTTTGTGTGGATTTAGAGAGGGGTTGGGTGTGGGGTTGTTTGTGGGGATCAGACAGTGGTTAGGTGTGGGGTTGTTTGTGGGGAACAGAGAGGGGTTGAGTGTGGGGTTGTTTGTGTGGATTTAGAGAGGGGTTGGGTGTGGGGTTGTTTGTGGGGATCAGAGAGGGGTTGGGTGTGGGGTTTGTGGATTTAGAGAGGGGTTGGGTGTGGGGTTGTTTGTGGGGATCAGAGAGGGGTTGGGTGTGGGGTTGATTGTGGGGATCAGAGAGGGGTTGGGTGTGGGGTTGATTGTGGGGATCAGAGAGTGGTTGAATCTGGGGTTCAGAGAGGGGTTGGGTGTGGGGTTGTTTGTGGGGATCAGAGAGGGGTTGGGTGTGGGGTTGATTGTGGGGATCAGAGAGGGGTTGGGTGTGGGGTTGTTTTTGGGGATCAGAGAGTGGTTGAGTCTGGGGTTCAGAGAGGGGTTGGGTGTGGGGTTGTTTGTGGGGATCAGAGAGGGGTTGGGTGTGGGGTTGATTGTGGGGATCAGAGAGGGGTTGGGTGTGGGGTTGTTTTTGGGGATCAGAGAGTGGTTGAGTCTGGGGTTCAGAGAGGGGTTGGGTGTGGGGTTGTTTGTGGGGATCAGAGAGGGGTTGGGTGTGGGGTTGATTGTGGGGATCAGAGAGGGGTTGGGTGTGGGGTTGTTTTTGGGGATCAGAGAGTGGTTGAGTCTGGGGTTCAGAGAGGGGTTGGGTGTGGGGTTGTTTGTGGGGATCAGAGAGTGGTTGGGTTCGGGGTTCAGAGAGGGGTTGAGTGTGGGGTTGTTTCTGGGGTTTTGAGAGGTGCTGAGGGGGGGGGGGGGGTTGTGGGGATCAGGGAGGGGTTGAGTTGTGGGGTTGAGGGGATAAGTCAGGGGTTAGTGAGGGTGTTAGTAAGAGATTAGTGAGGGGGTTAGTAAAGGGTAAGTAAGCAAATAGTAAGTGGTTATTGAGGGGAAGGTAAGGGGATTAGTGAGTGTTAGTAAGGGGGTTAGTAATGGGGTTTGTGAGGGGATAGTAAAGAGTTAATGAGGGTGTTAGTGAAGGGTTAG
>NC_139584.1:30227075-30229575 GCF_946808225.1 Silurus aristotelis | reverse complement strand
CTGAAGGTTTTTCCTTGAAAAGTGACAGAAAAGTCCATAAAATCCGTCTTCACTGAGCTGTGAATATGCTAACCCTGCTAATAGTCTGTCACAAAACCTAGCTAGCGTACATTTTTTAATTAGCTAGCTTGGGGAAAATTTTGAGGCTGAATATATCAACCTAGCTAGCAAGAATATTCATAAAACAAGATCATACTAAAATTAAGCTAGCTGATTTGCTAATGATCTTGTGTCTGTAAAACAAATAATAAGCATAAACAATTTCCGGAAACATTTTCAATGCTGCCTTTTTCAGTAATCGCTTCCAACTTTTTTTTAGCTTAAATGCTTCAGTAAGGGGCGGAGCTTATGTTTAATCATCAATACAATCACATGACATCATCACATTACCATAACGTTCCCTAGCATAATTAGCAAAACTCTGGCTAGCACCTTTTATCTTATTAGCTTCGGTTAGTGTAGCTAACTAGTTAGTGGTGCAGTTTTCGATCTCTGACTAGCTTTGCTACTATAGCTATGTTTATTTCTTTGATTATAATTCAAGTACAGGATGAGTGGTGATGTCACATGATTGAAATTGTGATTGGCTGATTCATTTTGACTTAAGCCCCGCCCATCACACAGACTAGCACAGGATTTCAGACACAAACCATCAAATTAGTCAATCAAGACCAAGACGCTATGCTAATTACAAACATGCTAAATATTTATAATATTCTAAATGAGTTCTGAAGACCAGAAAAGTCAGGCATTACTTATTTTTTTTTTTTAAATCTGTTATCTCAAGATTGAATCTCGATTGAAAACTCCAGCTAGGTAACTAAAGATACTTTTCTCATTAGACTAGCAAGATGTTGATTTTTATGCTAGTTATGTAGTTATAGCTACATTGTTCAGACACATTCACATAGCCTCACTCTTAAATAGTTTTAATAAAACTTCTCAGTGATTAGCTTTGCAGTAGAATTTTGGCCAAAGGTTCAAATGCTAATTAAACACCTATTCATTTAGCTTTACAAATAAACATGTGAGAAGAAAATATGGCTAATATTCCTTTGCTAGGATGTAAGCATGAATCACAGAAAAGCTGATAAAGCTACATTATCTAGCATTTTTCGATTACTCTGAGGTGATTTTATTAGCATATGACACCAAAACTCGATTTTCTGAGAAAAAAGATTTTAAAAATGGCAGATCATGTAACTTTTTTCGCTTTATCAAGAATCTAGCAAACATCCCACCGCAATTCAGCAACGTTTTATTTGCACTTTTATTTAAAGTTTTACAGGAAAACCTCAAAAAGATGTAAGAAGTGAATGGACATTTTTGTCTAAACTATGCTAAGAGGTATGCTAGCTTTATGATTAAGCTGATAAAGCTACATTATTTAGAGTTTTTTCTAGAACTTTATTAGGTCACAACATCCAGACTTTTTTTCTGAGTCGGGAAAAAGACCAAGAACTTGAGATAACAGATGAAAAAGTAGAAAGCACAGTGCGAATGCACGTCCTGTCTGGACTTGTGTAATATTAGTCTAGAAACTTCTCTAGTTGAGCGCTAGGTATCCAGGGCTACTCTACATCATGCTGTACTGAGGTTAAAGGGCAAGAAGATGGTAAAGGCAGCTAGTAGATTAGTCTTAAGTCTTCAGAGCCAAGCTACGCTAAAAGAGCTAGCACCACCCAACACTACGATCAACACGGCTCCGTCCCAAACCAGCAATCTCTTCTACAGAACAGTGTGAAGATGCTAGGCTAAGTCCGCGCTGAGCAAATCGGACGCTACGGTTTTAGGACTAAAGTTTCTAATCTAGGCTGGACATAATCACCTCGAGTCACGCCCGGAATCCCAACACTCCTGTACACACACACACACACACACACACACACACACACATGGATAAACAACAATCAACGCACAGCAGGTGACACACAATTGGAGTAAAACACGCAACAAAGGTCAAATTTTACCCAAAAATATAATTAATTTAAAACATTTATAAAGTAACAAAATAAATCCCAATTCAAAATAATTTTTCTTTTTAAATATGTAATATTTTTATTAAATAATGTTTTTTGTTCCAGAATGATAAGTTTCTTTGTTTTAAAGATTTAATGTAAAAATTAAATAAATGTAAAAAATAATCCAATATTATAAAAAAAGAAAAAAAAGAAATTCACATTAAAAATCATAAATACATTTTATGTAAAAAACAAAAAGCTGGATAGATAGAAGAAAGGATGGATGAAGAGATTAATAGAGGACGAGATAGATGGATGGATTAAAGGAATGGTTGAATAGATAGGTAAAGAAATTGATAAATAAAGGAATAGATAGATAAAGGGATGGATGGAGGGATAGAGGGATGGAGGGATGGATGGATGAAGGGATGGGTGGTTGAAAAGACACACATATAAAGAAATTAATGCATAAAGGGATGCATGAATGAAAGGATTTCGAGATGTAAAGATGGACAGATGATGGGATAGATGGATGAAGG
>NC_139584.1:30217075-30224575 GCF_946808225.1 Silurus aristotelis | reverse complement strand
ACAGAGGGAGGGGAATGCTGTCTTTCTCTTTCTCTCGCTCCCTCGCTCTCGCTCTCCACACCAGGCCAAATCTGGGCCTAATTGATTTTGACTTCGAATAGCACTAACAGCTCTCTCTCTCTCTCTCTCTCTCTCTCTCTCTCTCTCACTTACAACATGTCCGTCCTTTCTAGAATATGTGCAATATCAGATTATCCGAAGGTCTCGACTATTATCTCTCGACCAGAGAGAGAGAAAGAATAGTCTAATTGTGTTTGTCCTTTTACTCCAAACCCTCAAAATCTCCCAATGTTTCTGCAGGTGTTTGTGAGAAAAAAATCATCTTCAGTGAGTGTTCACACTGAGATAACATCCTGACAGAACACCTCGAGGCCACGCAGTCGAAACAACATGCTACAACCCAACTATCTGTAACTTTACAACAATCTCGATATGGTTCACACAGCACACTCTTCTGAACAAGTAAAATGCTCAAAACTCCTGTTCAAGTGGTAAAGGTTGTGAGGACACGGTTGCTAGGCAAATGAGAAGTGCAAACACCGAGCTAGCTAACAAGAGGTACAAAGTAGGTAGCAAGGAATTCGCTTGTAAGAATCATAAACATGTCTGTAAAAGCTGTGAGAATGGGAAAAAACCCAAAGAATCCAAAACACCAGCATTTCCCTCAGCTCCGTCTGTAAATGACTAAAAATACATCAAATCCGATTGAAACCACACTGCATTTACACCTAGCGTCACCACTAGCATAACAAATTCATCAAAAACACCATCATTTACCTCAGCTCTGTTTGCAAATTACTTAAAAACGACAATATGACTAAGACTACACAGTAATTACACCAAGCATCACCATAAGCATACAAAAAAATAACCATTTCAACTTTTACCTCAGATTTGTTTATAAATTACTTGTAAAACCTAACAATAACTAAATACGAGTGTAATGACTCTTTAATCACATTTAGCATCATCTCAAGCATGACAAAACAATCGAATACAAACATTTACCTCAGATTTGTTTGTAAATTACTTAAAATGTAGAAAAAAATAAAAACTCGAGGCAATCAAAAACAACATTTACCACAGAATTGCAAGTCAATAACTAAAAATAGGTCAAATCGGATTAAAATGATTGTAATTACAGTTAGCATCACCATGAAAATAACAAAATGATTAAACTAACATAATTTACCTCAGATTTTATGTAATATCATTTATTTTTTAAATAACTATGCAATTTTTTTCTTATTTTGACTACAATGACAGTTTATGTGCACCTGTAGGTAATCACTACAACTACAAAAAAAAAAAATATTTAACCAAAATATTTTCTATTTAAAGGAACACTAAGAATTAATAATAATTTTTTAACATGGCACTAAGCGATTTTCTTCACCAATAAATGTTGTACTATAAAAGAAAAAAATGTCTTTAGACATTGTGACGGGATGTTTTTCCGTTCCAGTGGAAAGTGTGGAGAAAATCCTCAGTGTGAATGTGAACGCTCACCGTTTTGGAGTCAAGCTCGTGTCGGGTTTGAGCCAGAACTTTATCCACACCGGCCTGATCGGCGAACGTGACGAACCCGAATCCCCTGCAGAAAGAAATAAAAGAATCAAGAATAAACTAAATAGAATAGTTACAATAACATGTGAAGGAGTTTTTCCCCACAGGTGCAGCGTTGATGCCTCACCTGGAGCGTTTCGTAACTGGATCTCGCATCACCATGCTCTCCTTCACCTCACCGAATTTACAGAAATAATCCTTGAGGCCCTCTGTGTGAACACAACACCAAACATATATCAATAAATCAATGATATTAAATATATTTCTGTTATAACTCTGTACTTTACACAAAACCTGGGACACTTTTACACCATTCCAGATGTTTTGTTCAATTTTAAGAGTTTTGTTTGGTGGTGTTGCTCCGTGAGCTGAATAAAGGAGTGATTCATTAAATTACATTATTAACTTCTAATACAAATAGAAATAAAGGATATACAACTAATTTTTTTTAGTTTAGGTGACACGAAATTTCTGCAATATTGAAGTAATTAGAAATAATAATACAATAATAAATAATAATTGTTACAATCGAGGACGAAGTTGTAATAAAAATACACTTTACACAAAGTTTCAGGAGAAAACCTTCACTCCAACATCGAGAGACTTTTTATTAACAAAACATTTGCTTCTCTGGAAACTTTCAGAAGTAGGCTTAATGTGTGTGTGTGTGTGTGTGTGTGTGTGTGTGTGTGTGTGTGTGTGTGTGCGTGCTCTAGTCACTAATCCAAGTTTAATATTAGTGTGTTTCCCTACACACTCTTAGTCACTAATATTCTACTCACATAAATCTCCACGAGCTGTGACCCCGAATACATCACGTGATTCCAATATCTAAAGATCCTAATTACCTACTGATCAAAAACATCCTGGAGGAAGTGTGTGTGTGTGTGTGTGTGTGTGTGTGTGTGTGTGTGTGTGTGTGTGTGTGTGTGTGTGTGTCTCCAAAATAAATCTTCACACACATACACGAACACAGGAGTTCAAATGACAGGAAGGATTTAGTGCTTTTCACTTCAACAAAGAGCTAAACGCAGTTGTGTATCGAACACAGCATTACAACCCTCAGGTTACACACACACACACACACACACACACACACACACACACACACACACAGTAACTCAGTAGATCAGAGAAAATTAAACACATCTCTGGATCCCGCACTTCTTTCACTCAGTCGTTATTTTTTTTACTTTCATTATTTATTATGTGTGTGTGTGTGTGTGTGTGTGTGCGCGCGCGCGCGTGTGTGTTTGTGTTGTTAAGAGAAACGCGCAGTGGCGGGCGCGCGCTCCGCTCCTCCAATCCCGGAGCAGCTTTATTATTAAAGTGTGTTACAGAAATAAAGTTCCCGAAACAAATACAAATAAAAACTTTTCTTCTCGCTCACCTTGAGTAGTCTGCCAGCTCAGACCTCCGATAAACATTTTACTGTCGGGACAGAAGAGAGAAACACACACACACACACACACACACACACACACACACACACACACACACACACACACAACACACACTGGATCAACAAGTGCACTTTTCAATATAATCTGTGTGTTTATTATAATTATCATCGTATTATTATTTTTGTTAGTATCCGAATAAAGTTTAGTAAATGTTTTTCTTGTGCTACAGGAGTGTGTGTGACTCGTTCCCTCGGCAGCAGGATTGAGACACAGCCCCTGAGACAGAGGGAGACGGAGGTGAGCTCGGAGCCCTGAGCTGAGCAGCCGCACGCGCTTCGGCTCCTTTGTTTGCCTTTCATTCGTCTTTTATTTCTCTCTCCTCTGGATGGAGGATCAGAACTTTAAAGCACCGGGAATGAAATAAGAAGGATAAAAAAAAAAACACAAGCATTAAAATGAAGAAATTTCGGTACCAGGGGTCGTGCGGGGAATCCGAGCCGTTCTGAGTTCCGTCTGAGTCCATTGCGTGCGTCCGGTCCGATCCGAGAGAGTGATAGAGAGATACAGAGAGAGAGGGAGAGAGGGAGGAGAGAGAGAGAGGGACTGGCATGGAGAGAGACTCACACCGGAGAGCAAAGCAGGAGACTCACACACACACACATACAACACACACACACAACACACACGGCAGAAGGGGCGGGGCATCGCAGCAGAACGCGCGATCAGACCACGCCCCCCTGTGCCTCCTCCTCCACGCGGTCCGGTAAGGGCGCGGAACAGCGCGCGACGCTTCAGTGCCCCCTGAGGGGGTCAAACATGAGAGAGGGGGCAGTTACTGATGGAGGGGCGGTGCTACAACACAGACATATGGCACATGGAGGAACAAGAGGCTTGAGTTCGGATTTAAACACAGATTATTAAACACTAAACTGAACACTTCTATTCATTAATCAATTAATTGATCGGTAATTAGTACAAATAAAACACTCGCGGCCAATTAAGGAAATGATTTCAAATATTTCCCGTAAATATATTCATTGTATAGTGTTTTTGTTTATTCATAGATTCATGTTTATTTTATTGATATGGATTTTTGCTCAGTTGCAGGTAAATTTTTATTATATTACATGTGTATATACAATTATTCACATTTTAATAGTTTATAATCATGTTTAGGCATAAAATATTACACTTTTAATAATAAAAAAATTGATTATTTGCTTCTTTTATATATTCAAAATTAAAAATTTTAAAGTAAGTGCACCCCCGACACCTCACTCTTATGTTCTAGTTGAAAGTCTCGTTCCAGGTTTATTATAATCTCCTCCACTTTTCTGAGAAGGCTTTCCACTAGATTTCTTTTTTTTTTTTTGGGGGGGGGGGGTAGCTGTGGAGATTAGTGTTCATTCATCATCTACAAGAGCATTAGTGAGATCAGACACTGATGTTAGAGTGAGGAGGCTTCAGTTCCGGTTCATTTCAAAGGTGTTCAGTGGGGTTGGGTAGGTCAGGGATCTGTGCAGGATACCTGAGATCTTCTACTCCAATCCTCTCACTACACAAGCTCAGGTCTGTTTACAGGAACAGTGTGCGGAAGTTGTTCACAAACTGTTGATGAGTATGTGTATATATTTGTTCTGCATTTATTATTGTACTATTAATTACAAGCACCATATCAGTGATGTGGATAAGGACCAGAAGATCACATCATATAAATATTTAGTGAATGAAGTGAATGGACCAGATTCCCAAATCACAAAAATAAGTGTGTTGTACTGCAACATGAAGGAAATACAGGAAATGTAGAGGAACATATTTGTGTTTGAAGAGACGATTGTCTGTTCTGTAAAGAGAACTGAACAGTGAAAAGAGCTGTAGCTGTTTTAATACAGGAACAGCCAACGTGCTTTAAAACATCATCAAAAATCTAATTTCTGAAGAGTTCTGAACATGTGGACCTCATCAGAACGTGTAGCGAGTAGTCACTTAGTTCTCCTGTAGTTCTTATATATCTGCACCTCAAGGAGCTTCATCAAAACCATCACCCAGGTCTATAAAAAACAATAAAGAACCTTCAGTAGAACAAGTGTGTGTGTGTGTGTGTGTGTGTGTGTGTGTGTGTGTGTGTGTGCATGGTGGTCTGTGATCATCTACAGTCCTATCTACAGTGTGTTCCCACCTCATGTATTTAGACCTCGTTAACATGTGAGCAAAACAAAGCCTCGGTGTTCTCTAACAGTTCTCAGACCTTCTCCATTCTCAGGAGACTTGTTTTATCCATGATATTCATCACACGCTCCTTCGACACCTTTAAGAAAGGCTTTAGAGACCACATGAGGCGAGATTCTACACACACCCTGTGTGACATAACGTAAAGCAATACACACAACACACAGCTGATTTATTAATTATACTGCACACATTTTTATCCATTTTTTGCTACATTTAATGTTTGGGAGAGAAGTTCCAGTTCTTACTTATGTTATAGCAGCTCTACACAATAAATCAAGTTACAGCTGAACCTCTGACACTGGAGACTCCTTCCATCACCATTAAATTGACATCCATGATCGAGGCGTCACAGACGTTTCAGACGTTTCTGTTGAATTTTTTGGTAAACGGTGTACAGTGTTGAGTTTCCATTCACATGAGATTTTCTCGCACCGTATGTCTCAGTCTTTAGACTCCAGACTAGGCTAATAGGATTGTGGGTAAGCGCCACTCGCTCGCTGAATTTATGGGCTTAATTTGCTCGTACCCTCTCACGGGCCTCGCTCTAATTCTCTTCCTTAAAGAGCTGCGATGGACAGATTTACATCCGTACACAGACCTCACAGATTTCACTCTACACCACGGGCTAATCAAATAAAAAAGATATAAATAAATAAATAAATAAATAAATAAATAAATAAATAAATAAATAAATAATCTGATTCAGATTAGCAACAGGTGAAATCTGATATCTCATATTCTAATATCATATAGGAAAAATAAATATGAAACATTTTTTAAATATATAAAAATATATAAAAAAGTGACTTCAATAAATAAAAGATTGTATTTATTTTATTGCAAATATTATTAATCAATCTTCTGGAACTCTGTATTATATATAATATAAGCAACAAACTCAAATCTGAATTTATTTACATCATACATTATACAAATACATTATTTACACACACACACACACACACACACACACACACACACACACACACACACACACCACACACATTATATATATATATATTTATATAAATATTTTATTTATTTATCTCAGGGAGTTTTTCCTTCACCACAGTCGCCACCGACTTGTTCATCAGAGACACATTTACACTTACACTCATTTTTATCTCCACAGTATCAGTGTAAAGCTGCTCTGAGACCATGTTCATTATTAAAAACTCAATACAAATAAACATGAAATAAATTGAAGTGAATTTATTAAAGAAGGGGAAACGCGTCTAACGTTGTGTAAACGTTGTGTAAACATGTCACTGAGGTTAAAACCGTCCTCAGGTGAAGATCGTCACCGTGGCGACAGGACGAGACTGAAATCAGAGTTTTACACCGTAAACGTTTGTTTGTTCTGCTGCTTTGAGTTCAACACTGTAGTCAGCATGTTCACTACTTACTGCTCAGACTTAAGCATTTAATTAGTGCCAGCCTTAGCTAATCTCTCCTCACACACACACACACACACACACACACACACACACACACACCTCAACATGTGACCCTTTACCGGGTGCTGACGGATTACCCAGAATGCTCGGCGGCACACAGAGGACGGCTTGTGTCTGAAGTTCGGCTGTGTTTCATACACTGAGTTACATAGAGACATCTCTGTTACATTACGTGTGTGTGTGTGTGTGTGTGTGTGTGTGTGTGTGTGTGTGTGTGTGTGTGTGTGTGTGTGTACAGTAGGTGTGTTTGGAAAAAAACTTTACAAACTCTTAAACATATGTTTTAAAAAAACAACGAGGAAACACAACACACACAAACATTTCTATATTTTACATCCATTAGTTTTTCACTACATTTTCTGAGAGAGAGAGAGAGAGAGAGAGAGACAGCATGAGAGAGGGAGATAGAGAGAGAGAGAGACAGCATGAAAAAGAGAAACAGCGCGAGAGAGAGAGAGAGAGAGAGAGAGAGAGAGAGAGAGAGAGAGAGACAGCATGAGAAAGAGTGACAGCATGAGAGAGGGAGATAGAGAGAGAGAGAGACAAGCATGAGAAAGAGAGACATTGGGAGAGAGAGATAGAGAGAGAGACAGCATGAGAAAGAGAGATGATGGGAGAGAGAGATAGAGAGAGAGACAGCATGAGAAAGAGAGACATTGGGAGAGAGAGATAGAGAGAGAGACAGCATGAGAAGAGAGACAGCATGAGAAAGAGAGATGATGGGAGAGAGAGAGACGCATGAGAGAGAGACAGCAGTAGGAGAAAGAGAGTGGGAGAGAGAGAGAGATGGTGGGAGACAGAGAGAGAGAGAGAGAGAGAGAGGAGAGAGAGAGAGAGAGAGA
>NC_139584.1:30195084-30210084 GCF_946808225.1 Silurus aristotelis | reverse complement strand
TCTCTCTCTCTCTCTCTCTCTCTCTCTCTCTCTCTTTCTCTCTGATTTTAATTTATATAATAAACATAATCATTAAATAAAAAAAGATAGTGAGTAAAAACAAAGAAAAACTCTCCCTTTTTTTTTCTCTCTCTCTCTCTCTCTCTCTCTCTCTCTCTCTCTCTCTCTCTCTCTCTCTCTCTCTCTTCTCTCTCTTCTCTCTCTCTCTCTCTCTCTCTCTCTCTCTCTCTCTTTTTCCTCTTTCTCTCTCTCTCTCTTTCTCTCTCTCTCTCTCTCTCTCTCTCTCTCTCTCTCTCTCTCTCTCTCTCTTTCTCTCTCTCTCTCTCTCTCTCTCTCTCTCTCTCTCTCTCTCTCTCTGTCTGAGGTTCAGGGAGAAGATGATTGGTGACTCTCAGTGAGGATTTGGCGTGTGAGCGTTCGAGTCCAGTCATGTTCTTTTTGTGAAATTGAGTTTTCCTCTTGAACCTGATTGCATTTCTCCATTATAGAGTTACAGGGCAGTTTACTGCAGCTGCTCCCATCGACCTCGTTTCCTTCACCGACAAACCGTTCCTCCTTCAGAACTCCTCCACCATTCTTCCATCACTCCTCCACCATTCATCCTTCAGAGGTCCCCCACCATTTTTCCATCACCCTTCCACCATTCATCCTTCAAAGCTCCTCCACCATTCCTCCATCACTCCTCCACCATTCATCAGAGCTCCTCCACCATTCTTTCATCACCCCTCCACCATTCATCCTTCAGAGGTCCTCCACCATTCTTCCATCACTCCTCCACCATTCATCCTTCAGAGGTTCACCACCATTCCTCCATCACTTTTGCACTATTCATCAGAGCTACTCTATCATTCCTCCATCACTTCTCCACCATTCATCAGAGCTCCTCCAACATTCTTCCATCACACCTCCACCATTCACCCTTTAGAGCTCCTCCACCATTCCTCCATCACTTCTCCACCATTCATCCTTCAGAGCTCCTCCACCATTCCTCCATCACTTTTGCACCACTCCCTCACTGCTCCCCCATTATTCCTCTACATTCCTCCACCACTCCTCAATTATTCCTCCATCACTCTTCCACCATTCCTCCACCTTTTCTCCACTTATGACAGGATGGACTAATTTCAGAAGATCAGATCGAATCAGATACGCCTCTGTCCAGGGCCTGGGTTAATTTTAAAAACCTGAGATGTAAAATCTATGTGTGTGATTTGATGCTTGTGTGTGTGTGTGTGTGTGTGTGTGTGTGTGTGTGTGTGTGTGTGTGTGTGTGTGTGTGTGTTCTGCATGTCTGAGGTTACGCATTTAGAATCTGAAAACAAGAAGCATCTCTGATAAAAATAAACCACTCAGCGTGATGCTGCGGGAGAAACCCTCAAACGCTTCCATGCACAATAGACCCCCTCCGTGTGTGTGTGTGTGTGTGTGTGTGTGTGTGTGTGTGTGTGTGTGTGTGTGTACTGCATACTGCTCTATTTTTCTCATATTTCCAGGAAGTAAGCAAACACTTTTCAACATATTTCAAGAGTGACTCGTTAAAATGATCTCTGGAAGCAGTTAAACTCGGAACGTCGAACATCTCCGTGTTTTTGGTTTTGATGGACGTGAATGATTTGACCTGTTACTCTCGTTTTGAATTCTTTAGCAGCACGTTGACGTTTAGTCGTTTGCGCAGAAGCTTTTATCCAAAGTGATTTATGGAGGGAGGTAAAGTCCAGAGCTGGTGCAGCAGCTAACGGCCTAACGGGCTAATGGGGAGACATTTTAGAACTTCATAGCTGTAACATCTCCAGAAAATCATGATCACAGCTGTACAGTGTTTCGAAACTTTCACTTGGATCTTCAAACTCAGTAGAACTGTTTCAACCAGCAAAGAGCTCATCAAAGACCTGCATGTTTTCTCTCATTTGATAAAGAACCTTTTAGAGTAACCAAAATCACTTCAGGAACACACTAGAGATGAACCAGAACCACTTCAAGAAGAGCCCTTAAGATGAACCAACAACCTGAGTGTTTAAAAAGTAGATGTAGAATAACAGAAAACACATTTATGGCTTTATATGAAGTCTGAATGAAATTCTTTGAATAATTCCTGCTCTGTAGTGGCTCCTTTTTAAGTTAAATGAGGAAGAGGTGCAGCAGGACTTTCTGAAGAACAAGTTGGTATCAGAAGGTTTGGAGATTCGCTCTGTTTAAAAGTATGTAGTTCATTTATCTACTTTTCCACATGATCACCTTTAAATTTGTCCCCGTGCACAGTATCCAGTGCTCCCAGTGTTCTTCAGGAACGTGTCCTGGAAGTCTTCTTTTTGAAGACTTGTCGAGCTCTTTCGGTAATTCGTGCTGGATCTGCAACGTGTCAAAACTGCAACCTGCATCTTCATCTTCAGGAAGAGAGGGAAGTCCACAGGAGGCAAATCTGGAGAGTATGGTGAGTGCAGAAGTGAGACCATGTGAACTGTTCTCCGACAATCATTATGCACGAGTTGCTGAACGATTTCGACATTCTTGTCTAAGGTCTTCCTGATCTATCGTTGTCTTCCAGTGATGTTCTTCCACTCTTGGAAAACACCTCGGGCGACTCGTTGCAGCATCGATGTACGTCAAACGTACGTCACGTCAAACGTCTCTGTGGCAGATTTCCCCAATTTCACGCAAAATTTCACGTCTGTTCTAACTCGCTGTCCGTGATGAAATTGCAGACGTGGGAGAGAACGTGGGTCAGAACAGCACCAGTTACACCATTCATCTCCAAATGTTTTCATACCACATCATACACAGTTTCCTGTCCGGATGGTAAAGGGGTGCCAATCATTTCTGAAGTGCATCAGATGGTCTACAGTGACCTATAAAGTGTCCTGTCTGACGGGCGGAGGTTAATAAAGGATCTTGAGTGTGCAGCACAGCAGGGGTGTGGTGTGTTTATGAACTTCAGGGTGATCCAGGACTTGTTTGGGATCTATTTCAGGGTTAGTGGCCTTCAGAGAGATGATGAAGTTTTTAGAGACTCTGCAGTGATGGAATATTTCTCATCTAACAATAGAGGACGAAACCCAAACCAAGGACACGCAGACGCCCTGGTGATGGCGTACAGACGGATATTTCTGTCTCGCCCACCACGGCACCAGCTGGAGAGCAAAGAAAAGGGTGAAGCAGACGTCAGGGATGATGTGGGATTAACACGCCGTCTGATCCATGGTGAGATGGATTAACCCGGTCTGCCTCTGCACCAGGGAACGCTCCACAGTCAGAAAGAGCACAGCAGATGGGTTTAGTGCTACTGCACCGTCTCTATATTCATATTTATAGTTATAATCTCACTTCCTCACACAAAACACATCCTTAAGGAATCCACCCAAACATGGCCTTTAATAAAGTGAAGGATCTTAAACCAAACAAAACAAACTTCTTCTTAGATTAATTTCAGACTAGTCTGAGAGAAACCACTATGAGGGAAAAACCATCGAGGAACCTTTTAGAGGAATCAAACTCACTTCAGGAAGAACTCTTGAGAGGAACCAGAATCATTTCAAGAATAGATTTTAAGAGGAATTTGTATATTGTCCTAGAAGAGAAGCCATCCTCAACATCCTCAGAACAAGCAGAAACGTTTAATCCAAACTTCATTAAACCTTTAAAAATATTGATTGCTAAGAAACTAGAAGAACCATTCTGGTGCCGAACTTCGGTCATTTTCTAGAACGAATGACAGAATGACAGACCACTTAAAGATTTGTAGATCATTAAAATCATGAGAACATGAAGAATGTCCATATTTAGGTTTTTAAGGGTCTTCAGCTGCTGGAATCCTTTTATTTCTTTCTTCAAAAGTTCTATTTTCCTTGCGAAGGTTTCCATTAAAAAAATTTTCTTAAGGTTCAGTTCAACCCCTGAAGAACCTCTTATAAAGAACTATTTTCTACATTCCATACTGAGTAATAACTCAAATACACTCTTGGTATAAAAGGGTTCCTTAGTAGGTTCTTCCAGAATTTTCTGGATAATTTCGATTGGATCAATTTCTTGGAATACAAAATTAGGTACTACTCATATGGACTGTAGAAAAACAACTTTGCTTGGAATCTTTGAAGGTTCCTTATTTGTCATTCTTGTGAAACCTTTAATCCTTTGTTGTCTCCACCAGGAGGTCTTAGGTAGACAGAAAGAACGCTTTTATGGAGCTAAAAATTCTTTACTAATTCAAATTTTAATCTCCAAAGTGGTTCTAGTTATGGAAATATTAGATCATATTGGACGATAATTGTGCCTGTGTTCTGTAGATTTATTCAGCTCCTACATGGCTTCTTCAGGGGGTTCTTCGAGGGTTCTTTATTGGATTATTAAGGCTTTGTATTTTGATTGTGAAGGATTTTGCTTGTAAGATGCAGCAGGAAAAGTACATTGTTGTAGGCTTTTACTTTAAACTTTTAAGGGTTCCCCTGGTGGAACAACTGAAGAACATTAAAGAGCTGTAAATAGTTAAAGAATCTATAAGCAGTAGAAGTGGAGAATGTTTTTATTCCTAGCAGAAAATTGGAGAACATTCCCAGGTGAAAAGTGGAGTGCAAAGGAGCGGAGTATGGTTCCTTGATTTGATGCTCAGCTCAGGAAGGTAAGACATACAGACTGATGGATTTATGCAGAGAGAACAGTAACTTTGATATAAAACCAGCAGATGATGGTGATGGTGAGGTTCATATCAGCATGGGACAGAAGGCAGTGACGGCTACACGATTTTAGTTGCTGTCTCGCTTACAGATTTCTTTCCCCTGTTCTTCCTCTCGCTGGAGATCCACCACGCTGTGAATAATGAGCTTCACGTCTCTACAGGAAAAATGGTGTACAGTGGAGAGTAAACGGTTGAGTCCATGAGACTGGTTCTGCTTCTCCAGGTGGATTTTACCCCTGTGGACTGATCACTGACCAGGGGATTAGATTATAGTTTCTACACCCTATAAAGTGCACTACATAGGGATTAGATTATAGCCCCTACACCCTATAAAGTGCACTACATAGGGATTAGATTATAGCCCCTACACCCTATAAAGTGCACTACATAGGGGATTAGATTATAGCTCCTACACCCTATAAAGTGCACTACATAGGGATTAGATTATAGCCCCTACACCCTATAAAGTGCACTACATAGGGGATTAGATTATAGCTCCTACACCCTATAAAGTGCACTACATAGGGATTAGATTATAGCTCCTACACCCTATAAAGTGCACTACATAGGGATTAGATTATAGCCCCTACACCCTATAAAGTGCACTACATAGGGATTAGATTATAGCTCCTACACCCTATAAAGTGCACTACATAGGGATTAGATTATAGCTCCTACACTCTATAAAGTGCACTACATAGGGGATTAGATTATAGCTCCTACACCCTATAAAGTGCACTACATAGGGATTAGATTATAGCTCCTACACCCTATAAAGTGCACTACATAGGGATTAGATTATAGCTCCTACACCCTATAAAGTGCACTACATAGGGATTAGATTATAGCTCCTACACCCTATAAAGTGCACTACATAGGGATTAGATTATAGCTCCTACACTCTATAAAGTGCACTACATAGGGGATTAGATTATAGCTCCTACACCCTATAAAGTGCACTACATAGGGATTAGATTATAGCCCCTACACCCTATAAAGTGCACTACATGGGGGATTAGATTATAGCTCCTACACCCTATAAAGTGCACTACATAGGGGATTAGATTATAGCTCCTACACCCTATAAAGTGCACTACATAGGGATTAGATTATAGCTCCTACAGCCTATAAAGTGCACTACATAGGGATTAGATTATAGCTCCTACACCCTATAAAGTGCACTACATAGGGATTAGATTATAGCTCCTACACCCTATAAAGTGCACTACATAGGGGATTAGATTATAGCCCCTACACCCTATAAAGTGCACTACATAGGGATTAGATTATAGCTCCTACACCCTATAAAGTGCACTACATAGGGATTAGATTATAGCTTCTACACCCTATAAAGTGCACTACATAGGGATTAGATTATAGCTCCTACAGCCTATAAAGTGCACTACATGGGGGATTAGATTATAGCTCCTACACCCTATAAAGTGAACTACATAGGGAATAGATTATAGCTCCTACACCCTATAAAGTGCACTACATAGGGGATTAGATTATAGCTCCTACACCCTATAAAGTGCACTACATAGGGGATTAGATTATAGCCCCTACACCCTATAAAGTGCACTACATAGGGATTAGATTATAGCTTCTACACCCTATAAAGTGCACTACATAGGGATTAGATTATAGCCCCTACACCCTATAAAGTGCACTACATAGGGATTAGATTATAGCTCCTACACCCTATAAAGTGCACTACATAGGGATTAGATTATAGCTCCTACAGCCTATAAAGTGCACTACATAGGGGATTAGATTATAGCCCCTACACCCTATAAAGTGCACTACATAGGGATTAGATTATAGCTCCTACACCCTATAAAGTGCACTACATAGGGGATTAGATTATAGCTCCTACACCCTATAAAGTGCACTACATAGGGATTAGATTATAGCTCCTACACCCTATAAAGTGCACTACATAGGGATTAGATTATATCCAATACACCCTATAAAGTGCACTACATAGGGGATTAGATTATAGCTCCTACACCCTATAAAGTGCACTAAATAGGGATTAGATTATAGCCCCTACACCCTATAAAGTGCACTACATAGGGGATTAGATTATAGCTCCTACACCCTATAAAGTGCACTACATAGGGATTAGATTATAACTTCTACACCCTATAAAGTGCACTACATAGGGATTGGATTATAGTTTCTACACCCTATAAAGTGCACTACATAGGGATTGGATTATAGTTTCTACACCCTATAAAGTGCACTACATAGGGGATTAGATTATAGCCCCTACACCCTATAAAGTGCACTACATAGGGGATTAGATTATAGCCCCTACACCCTATAAAGTGCACTACATAGGGGATTAGATTATAGCTCCTACACCCTATAAAGTGCACTACATAGGGATTGGATTATAGTTTCTACACCCTATAAAGTGCACCACATAGGGGATTAGATTATAGCCCCTACACCCTATAAAGTGCACTACATAGGGATTAGATTATAGCTTCTACACCCTATAAAGTGCACTACATAGGGATTAGATTATAGCCCCTACACCCTATAAAGTGCACTACATAGGGATTAGATTATAGCTCCTACACCCTATAAAGTGCACTACATAGGGATTAGATTATAGCTCCTACACCCTATAAAGTGCACTACATAGGGATTAGATTATAGCTCCTACACCCTATAAAGTGCACTACATAGGGGATTAGATTATAGCTCCTACACCCTATAAAGTGCACTACATAGGGATTAGATTATATCCAATACACCCTATAAAGTGCACTACATAGGGGATTAGATTATAGCTCCTACACCCTATAAAGTGCACTACATAGGGATTAGATTATAGCCCCTACACCCTATAAAGTGCACTACATAGGGGATTAGATTATAGCTCCTACACCCTATAAAGTGCACTACATAGGGATTAGATTATAACTTCTACACCCTATAAAGTGCACTACATAGGGATTGGATTATAGTTTCTACACCCTATAAAGTGCACTACATAGGGGATTAGATTATAGCCCCTACACCCTATAAAGTGCACTACATAGGGGATTAGATTATAGCCCCTACACCCTATAAAGTGCACTACATAGGGATTGGATTATAGTTTCTACACCCTATAAAGTGCACTACATAGGGGATTAGATTATAGCCCCTACACCCTATAAAGTGCACTACATAGGGGATTAGATTATAGCCCCTACACCCTATAAAGTGCACTACATAGGGATTAGATTATAGCTCCTACACCCTATAAAGTGCACCACATAGGGATTAGATTATAGCCCCTACACCCTATAAAGTGCACCACATAGGGATTAGATTATAGCCCCTACACCCTATAAAGTGCACTACATAGGGGATCAGATTATAGCCCCTACACTCTATAAAGTGCACTACATAGGGGATTAGATTATAGCCCCTACACCCTATAAAGTGCACTACATAGGGGATTAGAATATAGCCCCTACACCCTATAAAGTGCACTACATAGGGATTAGATTATAGCTCCTACACCCTATAAAGTGCACCACATAGGAATTAGATTATAGCCCCTACACCCTATAAAGTGCACTACATAGGGATTAGATTATAGCTCCTACACCCTATAAAGTGCACTACATAGGGATTAGATTATAGCTCCTACACCCTATAAAGTGCACTACATAGGGGATTAGATTATAGCCCCTACACCCTATAAAGTGCACTACATAGGGGATTAAATTATAGCCCCTACACCCTATAAAGTGCACTACATAGGGATTAGATTATAGCTCCTACACCCCATAAAGTGCACTACATAGGGATTAGATTATAGCTCCTACACCCTATAAAGTGCACCACATAGGGATTAGATTATAGCCCCTACACCCTATAAAGTGCACTACATAGGGATTAGATTATAGCTCCTACACCCTATAAAGTGCACTACATAGGGATTAGATTATAGCCCCTACACCCTATAAAGTGCACTACATAGGGATTAGATTATAGCTCCTACACCCTATAAAGTGCACTACATAGGGATTAGATTATAGCTCCTACACCCTATAAAGTGCACTACATAGGGGATTAGATTATAGCTCCTACACACTATAAAGTGCACTACATAGGGGATTAGATTATAGCTCCTACACCCTATAAAGTGCACTACATAGGGGATTAGATTATAGCCCCTACACCCTATAAAGTGCACTACATAGGGGGTTAGATTATAGCTCCTACACACTATAAAGTGCACTACATAGGGATTAGATTATAGCTCCTACACCCTATAAAGTGCACTACATAGGGGATTAGATTATAGCTCCTACACCCTATAAAGTGCACTACATGGGGGATTAGATTATAGCCCCTACACCCTATAAAGTGCACTACATAGGGGATTGGATTATAGCTCCTACACCCTATAAAGTGCACTACATAGGGGATTAGATTATAGCTCCTACACCCTATAAAGTGCACTACATGGGGGATTAGATTATAGCCCCTACACCCTATAAAGTGCACTACATAGGGGATTGGATTATAGCTCCTACACCCTATAAAGTGCACTACATGGGGGATTAGATTATAGCTCCTACACCCTATAAAGTGCACTACATAGGGGATTAGATTATAAAGAATGAATTTTCAGGTATTGATTAATTACTAAATAAAATAACTTCTCGTGCAGTGCACTATATGTTTATTTGGGATGAATCCAGTCCCCCTTTCGCACACGCACACACACACGCACACACGCACGCACTCACACGCACAGCAGCCTTCGGTCGTGCGCGCGCGTCTCTGGAGCAGAGCTGCAGGCGCGGAGCTGAGTGTGAGACGCTGCTACGCTCCTCGCGCTTAATTTAATAAAAACTCCTCCCTCTTATTTTTCTTACTATTTTCATTTATAACTACATTTCCGTTCCGGACCCCTTTAATGTGATTTAGGACCCTTTGATGTGATTCCGGACCGCTTTGATGTGAAGGTGTGTGTGTTTGGAGCGCGCGCGCAGGTCATGTCCTGTCCTCTCATTCGGATCGCGGTTCTTCTTCATCGGCACGCGCGGAATGATGTGCGGCGGAACCCAGGATTCATTTCTACTCCCTCATCTTCGTCCTCCTCCTCATCTTCCTCTTAAACAGGAATAAAAGAAAAAGAAAAAATAATTCAAAAAGAAAAAAAGAAGAACAAAAACTTTACACCTTTGCGGATTTATTGCACCGGATCCTGCTGCTGTTACTGATGATGATGATGATAAAGGGTTCGCGCGCACTGGAGTCTGTTCGAGATTTTTGAACAAACAAACACACACACACACACACACACACACACACACACACACACACACACACACACACACACACACACATTTTGGCGCAATTCACGGTTGAAGAGAAACATTTTCTGAGATTTGTTTGAGATTTGTCTCGCGCTTCCATCATGCGTCTTTACCTGTGCGGCTTCCTGCTCCTGTTAGGTGAGTGAACTTTATCATGACTTCCATCGTTACAACACACACACACACACACACACACACACACACACACACACACACACACACACACACACACACACACACCGTTATAACGCCATATTAACGCGACTTAGTTCTGTAACACGCGCGCGCACGTGATGGTGTTGTGTGAGAGTGTGTAGGCATGCGGTTTATTTGTTGGTGGCAAACAAATGTAGAGTAAAATGATGAAGAGGAGGAATGTGAAGAAGGAGAGGAAAAGAAGGCATTTGAGCAGAAAGAGGAAGAGGAGGAGTAAGATGAGAAAGGAGAAGAAGAGGAGGAAGGAGAGGAAGAGGAGGAATATGAGGAAAGAGAGGAATATCTCAGAGGTTTTGACCTTGTGGGGACATTTGTCAGGACCTTGTAATGAAAGATAGAATGTTGGTGGTGAGGTTGAGGATGAGGATCAGATTTAGGATGAAGATCAGGTTGAGGATGAGGATGATGTTTAGGACGAAGATCAGGTCCAGGATCAGGTTTAGGATAAAGATCAGGTTGAGGATGAAGTTCAGGTTGAGGATGAGGATCAGGGCGGGGATGAGGATCAGGTTGAGGATGAGGATTAGGTTGAGGATGAGGATCAGGTTTGGGATGAGGATCAGGTTGAGGATGAAGATCAGGTTGAGGATGAGGATCAGGGCGGGGATGAGGATCACGTTGAGGATGAGGATCAGGTTAAGGATGAGGATCAGGTTGAGGATCAGGTTTGGGATGAGGATCAGGTTGAGGATGAAGAACAGGTTGAGGATGAGGATCAGGTTTAGGATGAAGATCAGGTTAAGGATGACGATCAGGTTGAGGATGAAGATCAGGTTGATGATGAAGATCAGGTTGAGGATGAAGATCAGGTTGAGGATGAAGATCAGGTTGAGGATGGTGAGATGGAGATGCTGTGTGGTGTTAATGATCTGTGTTAATAAGTTGAAAGTCCCAGCAGTGATGGAAAAAAAAAATGTGTGTGTTGCGATTTAAATAGTGTCACAGCAGTATTTATTGAGTGTGTTTGTGTGTGTGTGTGTGTGTGTGTGTGTGTGTGTGTGTGTGTGTGTGTGTGTGTGTGTGTGTGTCCTTTCGGCTGTTTAATGCAGAGACACTGTGATCAAGGTCACCCTGCACACTGTAAACACATCCCATCAATACAGTGTAGAATAAACACAAAGTGTGTAGAATTACATCATAATTACATCAGCAGTGTGGATTAAAAACTTTCAGTGTAAAATTTACATCAGTGGAGTGACAGCAGACGTAAACTAAAGACTCAAACAGTGTAGAATTAAAACTGACGATTAGAGTTAATACTGTAGTGTAGAATTCATTCCACTACATAGGGGATTAGATTATAGCTCCTACACCCTATAAAGTGCACTACATAGGGGATTAGATTATAGCTCCTACACCCTATAAAGTGCACTACATAGGGATAAGATTATAGCTCCTACACCCTATAAAGTGCACTACATAGGGGATTAGATTATAGCCCCTACACACTATAAAGTGCACTACATAGGGGATTAGATTATAGCTCCTACACCCTATTAAGTGCACTACATAGGGGATTAGATTATAGCTCCTACACCCTATAAAGTGCACTACATAGGGGATTAGATTATAGCTCCTACACCCTATAAAGTGCACTACATGGGGGATTAGATTATAGCTCCTACACCCTATAAAGTGCACTACATAGGGATTAGATTATAGCTCCTACACCCTATAAAGTGCACTACATAGGGATTAGATTATAGCTCCTACACCCTATAAAGTGCACTACATGGGGGATTAGATTATAGCTCCTACACCCTATAAAGTGCACTACATAGGGGATTAGATTATAGCTCCTACACCCTATAAAGTGCACTACATAGGGATTAGATTATAGCTCCTACACCCTATTAAGTGCACTACATAGGGGATTAGATTATAGCTCCTACACCCTATAAAGTGCACTACATAGGGATTAGATTATAGCTCCTACACCCTATAAAGTGCACTACATAGGGGATTAGATTATAGCTCCTACACCCTATAAAGTGCACTACATAGGGATTAGATTATAGCTCCTACACCCTATAAAGTGCACTACATAGGGATTAGATTATAGCTCCTACACCCTATAAAGTGCACTACATAGGGATTAGATTATAGCTCCTACACCCTATAAAGTGCACTACATAGGGGATTAGATTATAGCTCCTACACCCTATTAAGTGCACTACATAGGGGATTAGATTATAGCCCCTACACCCTATAAAGTGCACTACATAGAGGATTAGATTATAGCTCCTACACCCTATAAAGTGCACTACATAGGGGATTAGATTATAGCTCCTACACCCTATAAAGTGCACTACATAGGGGATTAGATTATAGCTCCTACACCCTATTAAGTGCACTACATAGGGGATTAGATTATAGCTCCTACACCCTATAAAGTGCACTACATAGGGATTAGATTATAGCTCCTACACCCTATAAAGTGCACTACATAAGGGATTAGATTATAGCCCCTACACCCTATAAAGTGCACTACATAGGGGATTAGATTATAGCTCCTACACCCTATTAAGTGCACTACATAGGGGATTAGATTATAGCCCCTACACCCTATAAAGTGCACTACATAAGGGATTAGATTATAGCCCCTACACCCTATAAAGTGCACTACATAGGGGATTAGATTATAGCTCCTACACCCTATTAAGTGCACTACATAGGGATTAGATTATAGCCCCTACACCCTATAAAGTGCACTACATAGGGGATTAGATTATAGCTCCTACACCCTATTAAGTGCACTACATAGGGGATTAGATTATAGCTCCTACACCCTATAAAGTGCACTACATAGGGATTAGATTATAGCTCCTACACCCTATAAAGTGCACTACATAAGGGATTAGATTATAGCTCCTACACCCTATAAAGTGCACTACATAGGGGATTAGATTATAGCCCCTACACCCTATAAAGTGCACTACATAGGGGATTAGATTATAGCCCCTACACCCTATAAAGTGCACTACATAGGGATTAGATTATAGCTCCTACACCCTATAAAGTGCACTACATAAGGGATTAGATTATAGCTCCTACACCCTATAAAGTGCACTACATAGGGGATTAGATTATAGCTCCTACACCCTATAAAGTGCACTACATAGGGGATTAGATTATAGCCCTTACACACTATAAAGTGCACTACATAGGGGATTAGATTATAGCTCCTACACCCTATAAAGTGCACTACATAGGGATTAGATTATAGCTCCTACACCCTATAAAGTGCACTACATAAGGGATTAGATTATAGCTCCTACACCCTATAAAGTGCACTACATAGGGGATTAGATTATAGCCCCTACACCCTATAAAGTGCACTACATAGGGGATTAGATTATAGCCCCTACACCCTATAAAGTGCACTACATAGGGATTAGATTATAGCTCCTACACCCTATAAAGTGCACTACATAAGGGATTAGATTATAGCTCCTACACCCTATAAAGTGCACTACATAGGGGATTAGATTATAGCTCCTACACCCTATAAAGTGCACTACATAGGGGATTAGATTATAGCCCTTACACACTATAAAGTGCACTACATAGGGGATTAGATTATAGCTCCTACACCCTATAAAGTGCACTACATAGGGGATTAGATTATAGCCCCTACACCCTATAAAGTGCACTACATAGGGGATTAGATTATAGCTCCTACACCCTATAAAGTGCACTACATAGGGATTAGATTATAGCCCTTACACACTATAAAGTGCACTACATAGGGGATTAGATTATAGCCCTTACACACTATAAAGTGCACTACATAGGGGATTAGATTATAGCTCCTACACCCTATAAAGTGCACTACATAGGGATTAGATTATAGCTCCTACACCCTATAAAGTGCACTACATAGGGGATTAGATTATAGCTCCTACACCCTATAAAGTGCACTACATAGGGGATTAGATTATAGTTTCTACACCCTATAAAGTGCACTACATAGGGGATTAGATTATAGCCCTTACACACTATAAAGTGCACTATATAGGGGATTAGATTATAGCTCCTACACCCTATAAAGTGCACTACATAGGGATTAGATTATAGCCCTTACACACTATAAAGTGCACTACATAGGGGATTAGATTATAGCCCTTACACACTATAAAGTGCACTACATAGGGGATTAGATTATAGCTCCTACACCCTATAAAGTGCACTACATAGGGATTAGATTATAGCTCCTACACCCTATAAAGTGCACTACATAGGGGATTAGATTATAGCTCCTACACCCTATAAAGTGCACTACATAGGGATTAGATTATAGCCCTTACACACTATAAAGTGCACTACATAGGGGATTAGATTATAGCCCTTACACACTATAAAGTGCACTACATAGGGGATTAGATTATAGCTCCTACACCCTATAAAGTGCACTACATAGGGGATTAGATTATAGCTCCTACACCCTATAAAGTGCACTACATAGGGATTAGATTATAGCCCTTACACACTATAAAGTGCACTACATAGGGATTAGATTATAGCCCTTACACACTATAAAGTGCACTACATAGGGATTAGATTATAGCTCCTACACCCTATAAAGTGCACTACATAGGGGATTAGATTATAGCTCCTACACCCTATAAAGTGCACTACATAGGGGATTAGATTATAGCCCTTACACACTATAAAGTGCACTACATAGGGGATTAGATTATAGCTCCTACACCCTATAAAGTGCACTACATAGGGATTAGATTATAGCCCCTACACCCTATAAAGTGCACTACATAGGGATTA
>NC_139584.1:30177584-30185084 GCF_946808225.1 Silurus aristotelis | reverse complement strand
TCTTATTAAAATTAAATGACTGCAATTCCCTGCGGTTCTCCATCGCGGCTCTGGTTCTCGCCGGCCTGGAGAACTGTGCGAGTCGCTGTAGGAACGCTAGCAGGATGTGCAGTGTGGCTAATTTTACCGCTTCACACGAGCGTATGTGAGAGAGCTTTGTATGGAAGGTCATCAGTGTATCAAGTTTCCTCCCTGATTTACACTCGGGTGAGAAAGTTGATGCTTTTCTGTGTGTCAGAAATCGACAAAAGTGTTTTTACAGGATCCTCTGTTTTTTGGCTCAGTTAGAGTGTGAGCTTCAGTTTATCAGACAACCACAGGCTGTGTTACAATTCTGTGTTTAACTCACATGGTGACTTCCTCTTGATATTTGTGGATATCGTTGATTATGTAGTGCAGTGTTTTCATTTCTATAAAGCTGCCTAAAGTGGATTAAAATGGAATCCAGAAGCTTTTGTACAAAAGGACTAGTTTAATATATTTACAGTGTAAATGTAATGTAAAGTAGGTGTAGTTCAGTAGATGAATAGATGTGTAGTGTAAATGTAATGTAAAGTAGGTGTAGTTCAGTAGATGAATAGATATATAGTGTAAATGTAATGTAATATAGGTGTAGTTCAGTAGATGAATAGATGTGTAGTGTAAATGTAATGTAAAGTAGGTGTAGTTCAGTAGATGAATAGATGTGTAGTGTAAATGTAATGTAAAGTAGGTGTAGTTCAGTAGATGAATAGATGTGTAGTGTAAATGTAATGTAAAGTAGGTGTAGTTCAGTAGATGAATAGATGTGTAGTGTAAATGTAATGTAAAGTAGGTGTAGTTCAGTAGATGAATAGATGTGTAGTGTAAATGTAATGTAAAGTAGGTGTAGTTCAGTAGATGAATAGATGTGTAGTGTAAATGTAATGTAAAGTAGGTGTAGTTCAGTAGATGAATAGATGTGTAGTGTAAATGTAATGTAAAGTAGGTGTAGTTCAGTAGATGAATAGATGTGTAGTGTAAATGTAATGTAAAGTAGGTGTAGTTCAGTAGATGAATAGATGTGTAGTGTAAATGTAATGTAAAGTAGGTGTAGTTCAGTAGATGAATAGATGTGTGGTGTAAATGTAATGTAATATAGGTGTAGTTCAGTAGATGAATAGATGTGTAGTGTAAATGTAATGTAAAGTAGGTGTAGTTCAGTAGATGAATAGATGTGTAGTGTAAATGTAATGTAAAGTAGGTGTAGTTCAGTAGATGAATAGATGTGTAGTGTAAATGTAATGTAAAGTAGGTGTAGTTCAGTAGATGAATAGATGTGTAGTGTAATTGTAATGTAAAGTAGGTGTAGTTCAGTAGATGAATAGATGTGTAGTGTAAATGTAATGTAAAGTAGGTGTAGTTCAGTAGATGAATAGATGTGTAGTGTAAATGTAATGTAAAGTAGGTGTAGTTCAGTAGATGAATAGATGTGTAGTGTAAATGTAATGTAAAGTAGGTGTAGTTCAGTAGATGAATAGATGTGTAGTGTAAATGTAATGTAAAGTACTTGTAGTTCAGTAGATGAATAGATGTGTAGTGTAAATGTAATGTAAAGTAGGTGTAGTTCAGTAGATGAATAGATGTGTAGTGTAAATGTAATGTAAAGTAGGTGTAGTTCAGTAGATGAATAGATGTGTAGTGTAAATGTAATGTAAAGTAGGTGTAGTTCAGTAGATGAATAGATGTGTAGTGTAAATGTAATGTAATATAGGTGTAGTTCAGTAGATGAATAGATGTGTAGTGTAAATGTAATGTAAAGTAGGTGTAGTTCAGTAGATGAATAGATGTGTAGTGTAAATGTAATGTAAAGTAGGTGTAGTTCAGTAGATGAATAGATGTGTAGTGTAAATGTAATGTAAAGTAGGTGTAGTTCAGTAGATGAATAGATGTGTAGTGTAAATGTAATGTAAAGTAGGTGTAGTTCAGTAGATGAATAGATGTGTAGTGTAAATGTAATGCAAAGTAGGTGTAGTTCAGTAGATGAATAGATGTGTAGTGTAAATGTAATGTAAAGTAGGTGTAGTTCAGTAGTTGAATAGATGTGTAGTGTAAATGTAATGTAAAGTAGGTGTAGTTCAGTAGATGAATAGATGTGTAGTGTAAATGTAATGTAAAGTAGGTGTAGTTCAGTAGATGAATAGATGTGTAGTGTAAATGTAATGTAAAGTGGGTGTAGTTCAGTAGATGAATAGATGTGTAGTGTAAATGTAATGTAAAGTGGGTGTAGTTCAGGAGATGAATAGATGTGTAGTGTAAATGTAATGTAAAGTGGGTGTAGTTCAGTAGATGAATAGATGTGTAGTGTAAATGTAATGTAAAGTAGGTGTAGTTCAGTAGATGAATAGATGTGTAGTGTAAATGTAATGTAAAGTAGGTGTAGTTCAGTAGATGAATAGATGTGTAGTGTAAATGTAATGTAAAGTAGGTGTAGTTCAGTAGATGAATAGATGTGTAGTGTAAATGTAATGTAAAGTAGGTGTAGTTCAGTAGATGAATAGATGTGTAGTGTAAATGTAATGTAATATAGGTGTAGTTCAGTAGATGAATAGATGTGTAGTGTAAATGTAATGTAAAGTAGGTGTAGTTCAGTAGATGAATAGATGTGTAGTGTAAATGTAATGTAAAGTAGGTGTAGTTCAGTAGATGAATAGATGTGTAGTGTAAATGTAATGTAAAGTAGGTGTAGTTCAGTAGATGAATAGATGTGTAGTGTAAATGTAATGTAAAGTAGGTGTAGTTCAGTAGATGAATAGATGTGTAGTGTAAATGTAATGTAAAGTGGGTGTAGTTCAGTAGATGAATAGATGTGTAGTGTAAATGTAATGTAAAGTAGGTGTAGTTCAGTAGATGAATAGATGTGTAGTGTAAATGTAATGTAAAGTAGGTGTAGTTCAGTAGATGAATAGATGTGTAGTGTAAATGTAATGTAAAGTAGGTGTAGTTCAGTAGATGAATAGATGTGTAGTGTAAATGTAATGTAAAGTAGGTGTAGTTCAGTAGATGAATAGATGTGTAGTGTAAATGTAATGTAAAGTAGGTGTAGTTCAGTAGATGAATAGATGTGTAGTGTAAATGTAATGTAAAGTAGGTGTAGTTCAGTAGATGAATAGATGTGTAGTGTAAATGTAATGTAAAGTAGGTGTAGTTCAGTAGATGAATAGATGTGTAGTGTAAATGTAATGTAAAGTAGGTGTAGTTCAGTAGATGAATAGATGTGTAGTGTAAATGTAATGTAAAGTGGGTGTAGTTCAGTAGATGAATAGATGTGTAGTGTAAATGTAATGTAAAGTGGGTGTAGTTCAGTAGATGAATAGATGTGTAGTGTAAATGTAATGTAAAGTAGGTGTAGTTCAGTAGATGAATAGATGTGTAGTGTAAATGTAATGTAAAGTAGGTGGAGCTCATTAGACATTTAGAGCTCTATACATACATTTACTATATTTCGTATAAACAGTCATCACACACAGGTGCAGTTCATGGTCAGATCTGTTTTTTTTTGCTTTGTGTTGTTGTCGTCTTATAAAATAATGTGGGAAGGTGGACATGATGAATTCCTGGAGGAGGCACAGGCGTAAAAAAGAAAAAAAAGAATACATCAAATGATACACCAGCTGAAGACTTTTTTCTTTCGTTCTCTGGCATTTTGATGAGACACTCAGCCCTTCCCTGACTCTCATGCTGAAACCTGATGGGGAGCATCTCTCAGCCTCGTCCTCTTTTTAACTCCACGACCAATGGCTGCAGTCAGAGTGTGTACCCACAATCATCCACTCTCATAACCACGTCCCAGCCAACGGGGGGAAAAGACGGAAAAAGAGAAATGAGCCCTCTATCCTCCTCTCCTCCGCGTGTAAATCGCTACACTGCATCCAGGATGCTTTCCAAAAGCACGAGTCGGTGGGAGACCGGTGTATACACACACACACACACACACACACACACACACACACACACACACACACACACACACACACACTTTCTGAATATGTTTTCTGTAAGAGAGAAAGTGTGTGTGTGTGTGTGTGTGTGTGTGTGTGTGTGTGTGTGTGTGTGTGTGTGTGTGTGTGTAGAAGAGAAATATGATGACAGATCTGCCTGTGAATCTTTTTTAATGATTTCCATTACAGTAAGTGCAGATGGAGGGAGTGCAGGAAAGACGAGGCACTAGGGGGTAGTGTAAAATCCACCATGGTGTGTGTGATGTTGTAGGTGGAGTGTAAAACATGTCATGCTGACTATCTGTAGTGTAAATACAAACCTCATTCGTCTGCTTTTGCAGGTAAACAAGATTTTTTTTCCCTACTACACCGAGGGAGAAGCCCCTGTTTACACTAAACATGGTGTAGATATACGACTGGTCTACATGCATATTTCAAGAATTAACAATCTCCACAGTGAGTGGGGAAGAAACATGTTGGTTAACATTTACGGGTCATTTTTGTTACACTTATTTGACAGAATGTAACAAAATCCTTAAATAAAAGTTCTAAATCACTTAAAATAGTGTTAAATCAGGTCGAGCTCGAATGCTCGTATCTCTCTAATGAGATGTATAGTGCAAATGTAGTGTAAAGTAGGTGTAGCATATTAGATGTGTAGTGTAAATAAAATAAAAATCAGAAGGTAGAACTGAAGAGGACTTTTGTAAAGATCTCAGAAGCACAGATGTGGATATTTGATGTAATCGGCAGTATTGGAGCTCAGGGAGACATCGTGTATATTCGTTTTTATTGACCAAAGTGTTCTTTTATTGTGAGGTCCTGCTTTTCTGCTATTTACACACCCACACACACACACACACACACACACACACACACACACACACACACACACACACACACACACACACATTCCATTAGAAAAAGCAATAAGCTCAATCAGGATCACCATGGATCACCAGGATTAACATCAGTGATGAAGTTGATTGTGCTGAGAGCTGAGATTATTTTTGCCTGGTTTCTCTCCGCCCAAAGCCCAAACCTCTGACCTTCATGACATCATAGAAATAAATAATACATTTTTACTGGAGAAAAAAAAACTAAACACCCGTATGGTAGAATGTTCATGCCAGGATGCTCAGTGAGATGGTGAGCAGCATTCTGTATTTATATCACAAGCTCTAGATGTGAGATGATGTCATGAAAAAAAAAACCAGACCTTTACAAATTAACATTAATTTACATGTTTACAGGTTTACAGTACAAGTTTACAGCTTTACAGTACAGGTTTACAGGTTTACAGTACAGGTTTACAGCTTTACAGAACAAGTTTACAGCTTTACAGTACAGGTTTACAGGTTTACAGTACAGGTTTACAGCTTTACAGAACAAGTTTACAGGTTTACAGTACAGGTTTACAGCACAAGTTTACAGCTTTACAGTACAGGTTTACAGGTTTACAGTACAGGTTTACAGCACAAGTTTACAGGTTTACAGTACAGGTTTACAGCACAAGTTTACAGGTTTACAGTACAAGTTTACAGGTTTACAGTACAGGTTTACAGGTTTACAGTACAGGTTTACAGCACAAGTTTACAGGTTTACAGTACAGGTTTACAGCACAAGTTTACAGGTTTACAGTACAAGTTTACAGCACAAGTTTACAGCTTTACAGTACAGGTTTACAGCTTTACAGTACAGGTTTACAGGTTTACAGTACAGGTTTACAGCTTTACAGAACAAGTTTACAGGTTTACAGTACAGGTTTACAGCACAAGTTTACAGGTTTACAGTACAGGTTTACACCACAAGTTTACAGGTTTACAGTACAGGTTTACAGCACAAGTTTACAGGTTTACAGTACAGGTTTACAGGTTTACTTTACAGGTTTACAATGTATGTTTACAGGCTTACAGTCATGGGCGTAAATCCCGGTTAAATAAATAAAAAATTATCTAAAAAATATCGCACTCTCTATTGTGAAAAATATATGTATGTATACATAAATAATTGTGTAAGTAGAAAAAAAACGCAAAAAAAGCATTTAGAAACAGTCCCCCCCCCCTCCTCTTCCTCACAGTGGTTTGACCCACTGCCTGCTTTCCCAGTTCATCTCACCTTCTCTACACACACGAGTCAGGTGTGTGTCTGCGGCCCAATTAATGTTAAGGCGCTGGGTTGCCGATCGGAAGGTCTGGGGTTCAAGCCCTGGTATCGCCAAGCTGCCACTCTTGGGCCCTTGAGCAAGGCCCTTAAAAGTCTCCATGCTACAATAATAATGATAAAAGCAAAGTGTTTCACTGTGGGGACACTGTACTTTATACTGTAAGTACAATTTGACTGTATTATTACACCCCCCCCCCCTGTTAAATGAAATTTACGCCCAGGCTTACTGTACAAGTTTATAGTTGAGCGTTCCTTCTGCTCTCGGCCAATCAAAGCACACTGTACTGGACAGTTATTCAGGATTTTCAGCTTTTGCCTCATGAGCCTGGCAGCATCAGTGCAGTTAAACAGTCCAGAGCAATGCATGCTGGGTAAAGAATAGCGGGCGATCCCCGCAGGGCCCTGAGTGGGAGGCAGGGCTGATTAACTGAGCTGCTCGGCCTCGTCACAAATCTCCCATTCGCCTCAATTTGCTGCCAAAGAAAAAGCAGACAATGACAAAAGATTTCAATTAAATTTATTCCACGGAGGTCAGCAAGGAATCGATAAATTAGAGGCGAACGCCTCCCAGCGAGTGCCACTGATTAAGTTTATTAAAAGAGCAGTGAGCAAATATTTTACATAAATCTAGTTGACGTGAACGTTTGTGTTTCTCGCTGAGCAGCAAATAATAAAACCTGCGAGAGCATTTCAGAGCTTTCACATGAATGATGACCTGAGAATTCTGAAGCAACAAAGAAACTTCGCTCCTGATTAAAGATCATTTACAGCTGAGCCGAGAACCCTGAGCCGAGAACCCTGAGCCGAGAACCCTGAGTCGAGAACCCTGAGCCGAGAACCCTGAGTCGGGAACCCTGAGCCGAGAACCCTGAGCCGAGAACTCTGAGCCGAGAACTCTGAGTTGAAAACGCTGAGCCGAGAACCCTGAGCCGAGAACCCTGAGCCGAGAACCCTGAGCCGAGAACCCTGAGCCGAGAACTCTGAGCCGCGAACTCTGAGTCGAGAACGCTGAGCCGAGAACCCTGAGCCAAGAACTCGGAGCCAAGAACCCTGAGCCGAGAACTCTGAGTTGAAAACGCTGAGCCGAGAACCCTGAGCCGAGAACCCTGACCCGAGAACTCTGAGCCGAGAACCCTGAGCCGAGAACCCTGAGCCGAGAACCCTGAGCCGAGAACCCTGAGCCGAGAACTCTGAGCCGCGAACTCTGAGTCGAGAACGCTGAGCCGAGAACCCTGAGCCGAGAACTCTGAGCCGAGAACTCTGAGTCGAAAACGCTGAGCCGAGAACTCGGAGTCAAGAACCCTGAGCCAAAAACTCTGAGACGAGAACGCTGAGTCGAGAACCCTTAGACGAGAACACTAAGCTGATAACGTAG
>NC_139584.1:30170084-30172584 GCF_946808225.1 Silurus aristotelis | reverse complement strand
TTTTAGCACTGGAGTTTCTTTTCTCTCCATTTTTCTGTCTCTGCTGAACGCTAGAATGTTCCAGAACAAATGAAGATACGACTACGGGTTTCTGACCAGTGGAACATGCCAGAGAAAGGATTCAAAATAAATGTACCAGAGATTAACATTGTGTTTGTATTCCACATGCTAATCTTTAATAATAGAGGGTTTCTTTTAGGAACAATTTTAAATAATCATGCTAGCTGATAAAACTGAGAAATGTGACTGAGAGCGCTAATAACGTTCTAGTCATCACACTAGGAGGCTAACTAGCAGTTAGCTACTGACATGAGACGTTAACCGTTATGAGAACTGTCTCGTGGTTACAACAACAGAACTAGCATGCAACTGTGTGCATGAATTTCTTTTGACGCTAGCTTGAAAGGCTAACATGAAGGCTAACGTGGTCTTTTCTCATCATTTTTTCAGGAGAAGATTTCTACGAAGAGTCTCCGTATGAACCTCTGCCTCCTGTCCGTCACTCTGACGCCTTCCGTCTGGCCTCCATCATCTCTGGTGAACTTTTTTTACTCAATCTAATCCAAATTCACATTTTATTTACTTCACTACAATGGGAATGAAATTCAGCTTCACTATCAGGATCAGTAACTTTTCTATGGAACTGCTATTACAGACCAGTAGGAACACTTTAGGAACCAGCAGATACGTTAGCTAGCTTGAAATTGTAGCCTTCATTGTAGCTATACTGAAAAATTAATGGTATCTGTTCCTTATGGCTTTTCGAGAGTTTTCTAACAATTCTTCTGATGCTCATCATCTGCTGAAGGCCTCATTCCAATTTGCTAACATTTAAAAACCATCACTAAAATCCCAAATGGAAATCTAGCGGAATGTAAAGAACCCATTAGAGATCATTTTTCCGATGGCCTGCAGAGATGATCTGAGCAGGGTTAAAAAAAGCTGACGTGGAAACCACAATGCCAATTTCGCAAGTTAGCTAACATTCCAGCTAAAATGTCCTTGTGTCTTTTTGATGGTTTGTAATGGTGGTGTAAAGGATTGTGATGTTCCTCATGGTTCCAGGTGATTTATTTTCACTTTATTTTTAATCCATGCTGAAGATTCTACCATGAAAACATTGCTAATAAATTACAAAATAAAAAAAGATATGAATTTAATTGACAACAAAAATTAACAAAAATAATATCTCTAATGGAAATTTTTTTAGCAATTTGATGGATACAATTACAGAATTATTTTATATTTTTATAGACAAATTGAGCTAATTGTGGTAGCTGCTATTTACTAGCTGAATTTTGTAAGATAGCTGAATTTTTAACAAATAAATGATCAAAACGTATGAAATATCAGGTAAATTGCTGGGCTGCTGTGTTTGGTAATGCTGTAAAATTCTATTTTTATTGCTTTGTTAGTGATTATAGACGTGTTATAATGTGTCATTAAATCCAGCATTTTTGTTATCAAACCTACAATAAGTCTAGTTGTGATGTCATAATATTTGACATAATCTCCACTTAACTTTAGGATGGATCTGTTTTTTGCAGGGTGATTGCAGGACATTCAGGAGTTCGGAGCTTATTTTAGTCTGTTTTAAGGTTACTGTGAGGGAGGAAATGATTTAATCTGACTGAATAAAAACCCTGAAGGCGTGTGATGCAGTAAATAAAACCAACGTCTGATTCACCGAGACAGATTCCACACTTTCCACTCCCACGCTATTTTTTATTCATCCGTACTTGTTTTTCTTCAGTGCTTACAAAATAACCTCAGAGCAAACAGAGCTTGGGGTTGCCAGATCCTCTCACACTGACGCTGTTTTGTTGCATAAGAAGGTTTTAATTTGAAATCTTTTCGGGTTTATTACACAGGTTCAGAATGAGCTGGAAAGAGAACGAAGAGCAGGCATAAAAGTGAAATCCCACATGGACAAGTTGGAGAGGTTTAATTACAGAAAGTGGAGTTTAGAGCAGCCGCTGTACTTTTTTCAGATCTCCCTATGAGCCGGATATGGAGGAGAAAAACAAGCTCAATAAGCACAAAGTGTCGAGTGTAAAAGTCTAAAAGTTGATGCTTATTAGTCAAAACAGGTGAACGATCTCAGACGCCGTGTCGGACTAAATCATGGGATCATTTGGATCAAGATTGAGATGTTTCCTAAACTTCAGTTCTCCCAGCAGGCAAAATATTTGTCTTTGGTCCTGATGAGAGGTTTTGGTGTGGGCTTTGGTCATAGTTAGAGAGTTCTGGGAATGGGTCTCATTCTTGGTTGGAGAGGTTCGGTCTATGGGTTTTGGTTGTGGTTGGAGAGGTTCTGGTTCTGGTTGGAGGTTAAAGATGTATGGGTATGTTTGGATGTTGGAGATGTTTGGGTGTGGTTGGAGACGTCTGGATATAGTTGAAGGTTGGAGCTATATGGGTATAGTTTAGGGTTGGAGATGTCTGGGTGTGGTTGGTGGTTAAAGATGTCTGAGTGTGGTTGGAGGTAGGAGAGGTCTGG
>NC_139584.1:30145786-30158286 GCF_946808225.1 Silurus aristotelis | reverse complement strand
CTAACACAGTTTAGAGGTGAAAATGGATCAAAACAGGAAGTGATGCAGATCATGTTAAAGCATTTCAAGCCTGCTTTTACTGTTAATGTAAAAAGAGGTTAGACTGTTTAAACTAGCGAAAGAACGAGCAAAAAGTTTCTGTGACCCACATGTGGATGGGAGACCAAACCACAGGAAAAAAGAAATATATATGTGTGTGTATATGTCGGTGAGGCGAACATTTAATGGGTCATTCCAAAAATACAGAACCCTCTTTTGGTTGGTAAAACCCTTAGACCTGTGAAGACCACATTTGGTTTATTTAACACCTGTAGGGGCTGTTCAAAGAGCTTAAAGTGTTACATGTCCCTCATGGCTTCACCGAATGACAAGTGAAGCTGTTGTTGGAGCCACACAGGGGATAATTATGTTCTGGATTTGTTCTGCTTCGTTCCTCGTCTGACAGTCGAATATTCCTGATGGACTCTGCTGCTGTAAGTGCATGAAGGCGTAATGGATCACGGCGGTTTAGAATCAAAGCTCAGGACATGAGTGTGTACTCAGAGTGTGTCAGTTAGGAGAAATCTGAGCTGATGTTCATTTCAGGGGTCAAACACTGTGGGACAGGCAGATCCATAAACCATTTCCAGGAACAACATCTGGACAAAATAATGATATCCTAATAATAAGTCTAATCAAGATCAGAAGGATGTAACTTTTTGGAAATGAAAATCGAACACGGATCATGTGGGTTTCCTTCAAACATCAGTATGCTAAAAGTGATAGTTTGTGGACTCTTGAGGATGAACAAGACCACCACTGTGCCTTAAAACCCCAACTGCTTCAGGCGGTGCTGCTCTGTTAGCGGCCGTTGTGTTCGGAAGCATAACAAATTCTGTAGTAAAATGGATGAACTCGGTGCTTTATTGGTTCAAAAAGCTGTTCTGTTTATCAAAATTACGATTAATCGGCCCAATTTTAGGCATTTTTTTTATTAATCAGCATCGACCGATTATTAGACTGGTGCATCTGACACACTAAACCATGCATGTACATTCTGCACTTGCGTGAGAGAACAGAACTCTTCCATACCAGCAGGTGGCAGTAGTCTGTATTCTTTATCCAAACAGGGAAAGCGGAAGAGCTAAAACTGTAGTGTTTACACCTGCCGCAATCAACATTTGCATCCAGAGTCCTAAAGCTCTTTTTAATCACGTCTGTTGCAAAGATGAGAGCAAGAATACAAAGTGTCTGTGCGTTCTCTCTTTACTCCGTCATCGTTTGCTTCAATGAACACACCGAGAAAGTAAAGCTGAGCGATGCTCAAAAACCACCAGACGTCCTGGTGGTCCTACAGCCATCATTCTTCGTTCTTAATCATTAGTTAAATATGATGCAACTTTTGGAACTGTTTTTTTTAGTGAGCCTTTAACCAAAATAATAATCAAAACATGTTTCATTGAAGTAATTTTCCGTATCACTTCTCCTCAATTAACTGTTAGATTGAATGAGATGAAGGTGGGAATCGCCCAAACGCATCAGCTAAAAAATATCGGTATCATAATCGGCTGCCCTGATTTCTGAATATCAGCAGCGGTATTGGCCAGAGTGAAGTGCGTATCGGCCCACCTCTCATCCACTGCATTTGAGCAAAACCCGCTCTGCATTCCATCGTATTCTGGTCTTCCATTAAATATATGTAAATCCACAATTAAAGCACAGCGAACAATCACAGCTGAAGGTTGTAATTATAAATTATAGTTCCTCCACGAACCTGCCATTAGCATGCAAAGAAAGACTTTTCTCTACTCCATTTATAAATGTAATAATAGAGCTGTCTATAAAAGAAAACAGATCTATAGCAGATGGACGGCATGTGTGAGTCTAAGATCCTGTCTATAAAGGGTGTTTTGTAACGCTCAACAAACCTCTTATAGATACTGAGGGTCCACAGTAGAGCAGGGGCTTGTCTAGAGAAATTGAGATTCAAAGCAATTGTTCCTAGTTTGAATCCCAGAGTTCTGCCAGAGATCCACTGGGTATCTTGAACAAGGCTCTTAACCTTTATCCTGCTCCGGGGGCACCCCATCACGCTGCCCTCTGCCCTGACCCTGACTTCCTAACAAGCTGCACTACTGTACATGAAAATGTAACAATAAAGTCTGTCTGTCTATGAAAGAAACCAGATCTATAGACCAGATCATGGAGGTTATAACTCTGAACTCTGACCTTGAGTTTCTAACAGACTTGGGGTTTGTGAAGCAAATAATTTCACTCTACTGTATTAAAGAAACCAGGTTTATTGATCAGATCTGAGTAAGGCATAGCTCAGACGTAATCGTCTAATACGCTGTTGGACCCCCTGACCAGGGCACTTTGCTCCACATGTGCTCCAGGGGTAATGAATCATCTTTGACCTTGGCTTCCTAGAAAGTTATGATATACTGAGGCAGAGATTCACCTCGATTGTACTTTTATGTATGACAGTAAAGACTGTGTTTGGTGTCTATGAAAGTCTTCACTGTCTGTAAGAAACCACACAGAGGGATTCGGGTTCGGGAATTTCCTGCCATTATGTAGATTTGATGAATAAGCTCAGACATGCTGAGAAACACATCGTTTTGTCTATCAGGGGGTGGAATTGAATAAGCCAGAGTAGGGAATTAAGGAACAATGGATGCTCAAAAAGGAGGGTTTTGGGAGACTAGAATCATCGGAAAATCAAAGAAAGAGAATGAATTTGTTGAGAAATACCAGAGAAGTGAGAGTCTGACATTAGAGCACTAGTGGCTCAGCGGTAATGGCCCTGGGTTACTGGTCATAAGGTTGGGGGTTCAGCCCCCGGCACGGCCGAGCCGCCACTGTTAGACGCCTGAGTGAGCAGAGTTTCAGGAATAGGGTCTCATAGATATTCCTTCTTTGACTCTAAGGAGCCAAATAAATATTAATAATTCCTTCACGAGATAAAAAGGTAAATATTTAAGAAGGTCATACATTAATAACATTTACCAAAATGTAAATCAAACTGAATCGCTTGTGTATCGTGACTCTTAACCCTTGTTTGTGACTATGCCATCGATGTTCTGCTCTGACCTCAGCATGGCAGCCAGCCTCTACAACAACACAGGAATAATAAACACACATGGACATTGCATCACGTAGCTACAGTGAGCAAAATAAACACCCTGCTATTTTGCAAGTTCTCCCACTTAGAAATCATGGAGGGTCTGAAATTGTCATCGTAGGTGCATGTCCACTGTGAGAGACATAATCTAAAAAAAAAAATCCAGAAATTACAATGTATGATTTTTAAACTATTTATTTGTATGATGCAGCTGCAAATAAGTATTTGAACACCTGAGAAAGTCAATGTTAATGTTTGGTACAGGAGCCTTTGTTTGCAATTACAGAGGTCAAACGTTTCCTGTAGTTTTTCACCAGGTTTGCACACACTGCAGGAGGGATTTTGGCCCACTCCTCCACACAGATCTTCTCTAGATCAGTCAGGTTTCTGGCCTGTCGCTGAGAAACACGGAGTTTGAGCTCCCTCCAAAGATTCTCTATTGGGTTTAGGTCTGGAGACTGGCTAGGCCATGCCAGAACCTTGATATGCTTCTTACAGAGCCACTCCTTGGTTATCCTGGCTGTGTGCTTCGGGTCATTGTCATGTTGGAAGACCCAGCCTCGACCCATCTTCAATGCTCTAACTGAGGGAAGGAGGTTGTTCCCCAAAATCTCGCAATACATGGCCCCGGTCATCCTCTCCTTAATACAGTCGCCCTGTCCCATGTGCAGAAAAACACCCCCAAAGCATGATGCTACCACCCCCATGCTTCACAGTAGGGATGGTGTTCTTGGGATGGTACTCATCATTCTTCTTCCTCCAAACACATTTAGTGTAATTATGACCCAAAAGTTCTATTTTGGTCTCATCTGACCACATGACTTTCTCCCATGACTCCTCTGGATCATCCAAATGGTCATTGGCAAACTTAAGACGTGCCTGGACATGTGCTGGTTTAAGCAGGGGAACCTTCCGTGCCATGCATGATTTCAAACCATGACGTCTTAGTGCATTACCAACAGTAACCTTGGAAACGGTGGTCCCAGCTCTTTTCAGGTCATTGACCAGCTCCTCCCGTGTAGTTCTCGGTTGATTTCTCACCTTCCTTAGGATCATTGAGACCCCACGAGGTGAGATCTTGCATGGAGCCCCAGTCCGAGGGAGATTGACAGTCATGTTTAGCTTCTTCCATTTTCTAATGATTGCTCCAACAGTGGACCTTTTTTCACCAAGCTGCTTGGCAATTTCCCCGTAGCCCTTTCCAGCCTTGTGGAGGTGTACAATTTTGTCTCTAGTGTCTTTGGACAGCTCTTTGGTCTTGGCCATGTTAGTAGTTGGATTCTTACTGATTGTATGGGGTGGAAAGGTAAAAAAAAAAAATAATAATAATAATAATAAATAAATAAATAGTTAAAAAATCATATATTGTGATTTCTGGATTTTTTTTTTTAGATTATGTCTCTCACAGTGGACATGCACCTACGATGACAATTTCAGACCCCTCCATGATTTCTAAGTGGGAGAACTTGCAAAATAGCAGCGTGTTCAAATACTTATTTTCCTCGCTGTATGTGGACATTGCTAGCATGGCGGAGAAGAAAAGCAATACAGCACAGTATATTTAAAACGGGATGAGTATCAGTATTAGCCACTCGTTTGGCGGTAGGATTACTGCTTTATCTCAAATCCTTGTCCTTCAATTCATAAAAATAATCCTAATCCAGGATGCATCTTTGCATCTTTCCACAGGTAATGCAATTCAGGCCTTCGGGACAGACATTCCAAAGACAACAGCATCCACAAACTCTGATCTTCCTCGCACTAACCCTACTGCCTACCCCAACATCACCAAACCCGAATACGAGGTGAGTGTTCCACTGTTTAGATGAAGCCTAATCATAAACATAGATCTAATCCTGGTTTATCTTAAACAGCAGCACATTCTGCCAATTTACTTATAGATTAATTTCTCATGTAATTCAAAAGGCCATGAATGCAAATAAAGTAGGAGAAACATCTCCTTCAGCATCCAATTATGTTTGAAGCCTTTTGTTCCAGTTGGTAACTGGGAGCGAATGAGTATGATGGTGGAAACCTGCCAGCTGTTGCCAGGAACAATGGAATAAATAAATTAGCTGGGGGAGATTGCTTTAACAGGAACAGGAGATTAAAATAAATACTTGTTATTCTTTAAAGTATGGATTGTAGACCAAGTGCAATAGATTGTGGAGAAAAATCCATGCTAACTGCGTAACCGCGCGTCCTATAAAATAATGCTCGTTCGCTTTTAAAGTAATGATTTTAATAGCGATAGTAATCATTGAATCCGGTGTACGAGCACGTCACACACGCTTCCTCGCGACGTTACATTCCATCTTATTAAAAACGGGAAAACATATTTACACACAGTGTTTCCCTGGCGACGCATTCGATCAGCGCGGCGTGTCCGATTCGAGGACTAATCACGCCGCGAATGCAAATCAGACCCGAGCAGATAATAAACGAGTTGACATTTTGTCCATTGTTTCTGCATTTTGCCCAGACAAACACAAAACACTGGCTTCTTTTCTCCAGTGTGTGTTTGCTTTGGCTGTCGGTAAACAGCCCTCCTGAAGCGGTGATGGGCCTCTAATTAACGTCTGAAAGAGAAACGAGTTAAAGAACGAGTGCATAGGAGAACAATACAAACAGGAAACTGCTGAAAAATGTGTCCTCTCGCCAACCCTCAGGGGGACGGCACGATAGATGCCAGTATTGACTCGGCGGTTGTGTGTCTGGCCCACAATTTATGGCAGATATGGTAATTAGCGAATGCAGGACAGAAGAAGCATTCATGCAGGAAGTTTATAATTAGAGATCGCCTGGAGGGAGCCGAGCGCAGACATTTTTTACATTTCCTGCCGCATTTCAAAAGCCTGTCAGTCGCGCATCGAGGATTCGACTCAACTCACAGTCTCCATAACTCTCTCCCAGTCCTGCTCGGGATTTTCAAAAGAGAGGGAGAGAGAGAGGGAGAGAGAGAGAGAGAGCGAGAGAGAGAGAGGGAGAGAGAGAGAGACACCCCAAAAAAAAACCTTGATCATGCTCCTGGCTCTCATCTTCTCTCCCTCTGACAGAAATCTCAAAGTGATGTTTCCTTCAGACGTTCCTCCTGACATCCTGCTTGCTTCACAGCCTGGAAGTACATCGTTATAATGCTGTTGCATCACTATGAGAACTTAAATTCCTAATATTCCTTAACATAACATCACCATCGTGCCTTTTAAAGCACACAAACTTCACCGCTGTTTGTCTTCTGTTCCAGAACTTCAGTGTTAAAGAGTTCTGTTACACTTTATTTATTATACTGTCAGTAAAGCAATTAGATAGTGCAGTTCCGACCCACGTGCGTTCCCACGTCTGCGTTTTCATCACCGGGAGCAAACGTGAAATTCTGCGTGAATCTCGGCAAACGACAAGATCAGGAAGACCTTCGAGGAGCTCAACCCCTGAAAATGTCAAAACCGTCCGGCAACTCGTGCAAGATGATCGTCAGAGAACAACAGTACACGTTCCAGAAGAACAATGGGGGCGCTGTTTTACTACACAAGTGGACTATTTTAAGGATAATAGTATGAAAGTGTAGATAAATAAAGTGCTTTCTTGTAAACAGAGCGAATCTCAGAACTTTTGATAGCAAGTCGTAGCGTTGAACACAGTTAGTGAGTTTGTTTTTTAGGTGTGTTTTCCTTCACACCATTTCAAAGTCTGTAAATCAGTCAAGCACATTCATCCTGTCTTACATTAAATAATACAGAATCCTAACGCTCCTAAGACACTGTGGAACATCTTGCATGATCATGGAACACACTCCACGCACTGAAGTAAGCACTGAACGTTCTCTGCTAACGCCAGCTGAAATCCTGGCGGTCCAGGTGCTCACACTCCATCAGCACTTTCAGTGTGAAGAGTGTGAAGAATTGAACAGGCTTCCGCACGTGCTAATGTGTGTTTGGGGAAAGGAAAACAATGTGAGACAATGTGAGACAATGCGAGACGCCACCGATGGAATTAGCGCAGATGTCAGCGCGCGTGTAACACGCTTCATCACGTCGAGTTCATTAGCATTTAATCAGCGGGCGTCCGAGCCGTCGATCTAATCTACAAAAAATATTTACAATCGACACGTCATGCTGTGAGAATACGGGTCACGTTATTCCTGTGACGTGTGAATGCTGGGGCTCATTACGTTCCCTCAAGCTCATCATTACATACCATCATAAAAACTGGTATCTGACACGATGTCATTTCCTGTCCGATGTCACGTGTTTTATCAGCTCTTACAGAAAGCGTTCACGTTAGCGGGGATTCATGGCTCTAATGGCTCCCCCCATTTTACATTTAAAAAGCGGAAGATAAGTGGAGAGACAGCAGATGACGGATGGATGGAGGATTTCGGCATTACAGAAAAAAATCCACTTAACATCCAGACGAAGACTTTTCACCGACCTTCACAGAGAATGATTTAGAGAGTTAGCAATAACACATTAGCATAAATTTCAATCTGAAACTGTTACTAAATGCATGATAGTAAGTACATCCTAAATATAAGAGGGAGGAGCTTCCTTAATCTCATCAGCCAATTGGGAAACATACAGTTAATAATTTGATAACTTCAGATTTACAAATTGTGTTCAAACCGACTGAAATAAACATAAACCAATGGAAATAAAATTGTTAGCCAGTACTGCTAGCTAGACTAGCTAATCTACAGCACAGTTATGTGATGCTACATGAGTTAGCAAAGAAAGCTTAAAAGACCAAAGAGGTCAAAGTTCATCACATCTTTAATAATGGCTTGATAAAACCAGGTAAAAAGAAATAAAGAAGGTAAGAAAGACAGACAGACAGACAGACAGACAGATAGATAGATAGATAGATAGATTGTTTCTTGTAAGAAATGAAATCATTAACATTAGTTGTAATTGTTTGAGTTGACTAGCAGACTAGCAGACTTGCATGTTGTTTGTTTTTTTTAGTTTATGCTACACAGAGTAAAATCAGTGATGTCATAAAATGGAGATTCAGATAAAAGCTGTTCCTAAGCTTGTTAGCAGGAGAGCAACAAATTCAGCAGAATTTCTTTGTTTGTGTTTGTTTTAACGCTAACGAGACGTGTTCCTGTCGGACGCGTGGACGCCACTTTGTACTTTGTTCTTCTTGGGTTTTTTGTTGAATTTGCTCAGGTGTGAGGATTTTTTCAAAGCAAGCAGAGAAAGAGCTAATTAGCTGCGTTGAAACGCGGCGCTCGCGCAGCATATGCTCTATTTTAGGTGTGTAGAGACGATGATCTCCGCTAAGCCTCAGTGGTCTTATTGCAAATGTCAGCGTGACTCACAGCTGATGTACAACAGTGGCGTCTGGGAAAAACCTACAAAAAACAAAAACACCAGTAAGTAAGACATGTCTGATTGAAAAAATTTTTTGGAGAAGGTAAAAAGGAGTATCTCTTTTCTTCACTGCCAGAGGAACAAACATGAAAATTATATTCCATTATCTGAGAAGACCGACTGATGCATCAGACGCTGCGAGAGTGAGACATAAGCCTTTGCATGGAGTGTGTGATTAGCTAGCGTAGGGAACCAGCTAGTCACAATAGTGTTACTAATCTGCTGAGTTCACTTTAGTAACAACTGAATACAATTAATAAATTTAGTGAAGAAAACTAAGTACAGCTGAGGATGGTTCCACAAGAAGAACCTAAAGATCCATGAGGTTGCTGTAGAACACACGAAGAACATAAAGATTCATGAGGTTCTTCCATTACGGCTCCATCATTGTTTTGGTTCAGTGATGGTGCTTAAATACAGAACTGTTCATGGAAACTGTGGTCCTGAGAACATTGTGATTGTGATTGTGATTTTGGACTGTAATTACAGTCCAAAATCCATCCTCAAAGTTCATCTCAGGAAGTTTTTTATTCACTGCTGTGGCTCATTATTGCTCATTAGAGATGAATTTATAGGAATTGATGATTAATTGATGCTGAAATTAATATTTTTAATTTCTTTCTTTCTGTAAAGCTGCTTTGGGACAATGTTTACTTTACAACTGACACTGAATTGATACGAAATGGAATCCAGTCATCTCTGTATTGCAAATCAAATCTAGAGTGTAAAATTCTTCTTCTTCTTCTTCTTCCTCTTCTTCATTATTATTCAGGAAAATGAACCAAAGTGCAGCAACTCAAAAGGCTTCATCTGTGAAGAAGAAGAGGTAATTCATCATTTACATCAGAGAACATTTGGGGCGTGTAGTATTTGATCTTATGAACAGTTGTTTTGTTTCGAGGAGCTTTTATCTTAAACATAAACACAGATCAGTGTGAAGATCAGTACCTGGTTCTGGGTTTAGACTTTTGTTCATCACAATATCTCAATAAACTGATCCATTCTGTTTTCTCGCTCCTGAAGGAGCCAATAAGACCTGAGGAGAACCCCGAGTGGAGCACCTCAAACTGGAGCGCTAGACTGAAGCTCTGCATCCAGGCCTGGATACTCCTGCTGATCTTGGCTTTGGAAAACATCACCCTCTGAACTTCAGCTCTACCTGAAGTCCTCACCCTGAGGGACTTTCTTGGACCCTCCACCAGAATCCAGAATCACTTCGCTTGTCTGTGTGTCCTCTCTATACTGCAATGTTATTTCTTACCAAAAAAAAAAAAAAAAAAAGATAAACGGAACAAAACTAAAGCGTGAGAGAATCATGAAGAGCATCTCCAGCTGAGACCAGTGCAGAACAAAAGGAAGGAGAAAAGCAGTCATTAGATGTTCAAGTAAGTTTATAATGATGACTTTGCCTCAATGTCAAGCAGGATGAACTTTCTAAAAAAGTCTCCTTAGCTTTTATTTTTGGTAAAACTGTACAGTCTCTTCTGAAAAACCTCCAACATGCCTCCAACTTCCATTTCGAACCTTGAATATTGTATCACAGCCATAATGTTACCCACACACAAATTCCATCTACACCCTGAAAGTGCATTTGAGGAGCACAGGGTGCTGCCAGATCTTTATACCTGTACAAATATCATCATTATTTAATTATGCCCTTAAGCTCCTCCTCCACCCAGGACCACAGATTGTTGAGAGGTCTTTAAACTTGGATTTCAACATTCTGAGGAACACAGAGCTCTGTTCTGACCCTAAACACCACCAAAAAAAAAATGGGGTTACATCAAGATCGTGCAAATTCCTCCAAATAAGGAATAATGAATTCACTCCAAGATTTTGATTCCATCATTTTGAGAAAACAAGGTTCTATCATGACCCTAAAGAGTGTTGTCTTTGAGTAAGACATCCATCAGTGTTTTTCATCCCACCTAATCTCAATGGATCATAGCATCCTCAGCAGAACTGGGTCCATATCCAACCCAGAGTGAACCAACACAGATTCAATCATTCAGAAGAAACAAATCAAGGCCCTGAAAAGGTCTTTTGAGGATGGCCAAAGGCTGCATTATTGTCTGGAATGCAGAATCAGAATCTCCATTCTGTGGAGAACATGGAGAGCTCTCCAACACTGGATGGATTCATTAAAAAGGATTGGTTGTACAAATTGCTTTTTTCTTCAGCTGCTCTTTTTTTTTAATCCACCATTTTTGAGAAGACCTGGATGCCCAGAATCCCTGGAATGCAACATTAAGGAGATACTTACAGCTAAACTATACCATCTTGGAGAAAGCTCATCCCTATCTTCAGCTCTTCTTCAGCATGATCTAAGAACTGAGAACTGGAGCTTCATCCAGCAGTAAAAACCTGAACTTTTGGAACATCCAAATGTTCTTAGCATATTTCTCCTGTTCCTTTTTCCAGACAGTTTGCTTTGATGATTCTTTTTTCCTCTCTTTGTCACTTCCTGTTTGTCAGTCGAGACTAATTACCTTCATCGTAATGCTTTTTTTCCACGTGAAGTGTTTGAAGTATAAATCCGTATCCTGTCTTGGCGAGAACGCGGCATGGCTGACGGCTCTCTCGTTCCTGACAGATTCTTGTGAAGGAAAAGAAAAGAAAGATGAATAGTGTGAAGGAATGGAGAGGAGTGACCGCTCAGAGAACTCGCTCGGGCTTGAAGTGGGCTTGCGATGCTAATGGAGCCGCCCACGTGTATAATTTAAACCTTTTAAAATCTGATTTTCTTCTTTTAAAGTGTACAAAATTATAACGTGGAAAGTCTTCAAGTCAAGAACAATGATTGTGCTGAACGTCGATGTTATAATTCTCACCTGGGGATACTGAAGGGAACGGAGCTGAGAGGAGCTGAGAGGAGCTGAGAGGAGAACTGATCGCTGCATGATGGGACCAGTTTCATCTGGATTTCCTGAAGAATTCATAAAAAAAAAAAAAAAAAGAACACAGGAAAATGAAAATGCTTGGATACAATTAAAGTTGTCGTCACGGCAACTCGGCCAAAAAAGGACAAGAAAAGCAAGACAGACTTTTGTCTGCCGAACAAACACCTAACGGGAACGTCGCTGTGAATCTGAGCGATTTTGCGGCTTGCTGAAGGAAATTTGCGACGATGTGGTTTTACGAACTGCGCAAGCCGCCATGGTGTAACATCATATTTAACGTTTCTACAGAAAAAAAAGAAATAATCTTGTTGTGTTTATCCAGTTATGTGCAATCTTATTACGTGGCCTTATTTTTTTCCGTCATCGTTCACGTGGGAGGCGCCGGAGGACCCGAGATTACAAAAAATTAACAGACTCGAACCAATGAACGTTTGTGTATATATCAATATTCCAAAAAAAAAAAAAAAAAAAATGCAGAACAATTACCAAAAGGGTTCATCTCGATGTCTAACGCATCCGTACGTGTGGAGTCGATGTCAAGCTGAAGCGCTTTTCCACGTAAAGGGATAAAAAAAAAGTTTGCTTTACAAAACAGGAAGTATATTATAAAAAAAAAAAAATGTCCATTTGCTTTTTCTTTATATTAATCAGATTCTTCATTTAGACCATGTAACCTCATCAACTTGTCCATGAATGAAGTGTGACTTTTTGTTCGATTGTTTGTTTTTGTTTGTTCTTTCTCATTTACATGCTTTAAACTATGATCCAAACAAGAAATGAAAAAGAAATGACCTTGACATGACCTCAATTGGAATGACAGCATGTTCCACCTCATATTCAAGAAGGTCTGAAAGATGATCGAACGTCTTCTCTGAATAAAAACCAATAAAATCTCACGTATTAAACTGAACTGAGTTCTCTCCTGTTTGATTTCGATGCTGTTTGTTTGTTTGTTTCAGCTTGTCTCCTATACATGTTTATTTCTCCCTTTTTCATGCAAAGTGGGCGGGACTAATTTCAAATAAAGTGTAACGCTCGGTAATCATTCGCTCACTCAAGCACAGAAATGTTTCCAGAACATCTTACAATTTACATAATGCAATTCAAGAACAATTTAAATAATTATTC
>NC_139584.1:30130786-30143286 GCF_946808225.1 Silurus aristotelis | reverse complement strand
GGTTCAGTGTCTGAGGGAGCAGTCTGAGAGAGATCAGTCTCTGAGGGAGCAGTCTGAGAGAGATCAGTCTCTGAGAGAACAGTCTCTGAGGGATCAGTCTCTGAGGGATCAGTCTCTGAGGGAGCAGTCTCTGAGGGAGCAGTCTCTGAGGGAGCAGTCTGAGAGAGATCAGTCTCTGAGGGATCAGTCTGTGAGGGATCAGTCTGTGAGGGATCAGTCTCTGAAAGATCAGTCTGTGAGGGATCAGTCTGTGAGGGATCAGTCTCTGAGGGATCAGTCTGAGAGAGATCAGTCTCTGAGGAATCAGTCTGTGAGGGATCAGTCTGTGAGGGAGCAGTCTCTGAGGGAGCAGTCTGTGAGGGATCAGTCTCTGAGAAAACAGTATCTGAGGGATCAGTCTCTGAGAGAACAGTCTCTGAGGGAGCAGTCTCTGAGGGAGCAGTCTGTAAGGGGTTCAGTGTCTGAGGGAGCAGTCTGAGAGAGATCAGTCTCTGAGGGAGCAGTCTGTGAGAGAGCAGTTTGCAAGGTAATTTTCTGCCCTTTTATTTGAGTTTACTGTAGGAAAAGAATCTCAGACTGAATGAAGAGATTTTTAACAGAAAAAACAACGCAGGTAGTTTGATGATGCAAAAAATGTAATTTTGGTCAAATAAAGCACACATGTTCAGGAGGAGGAGCTACGACTGGAGGGGAGGAAATGAGGAAGTGCTTTATTAACCATTCATTAGTTATTGTGGTGTTTTTTGTCATGTATCTGCTGAGCAGGTCTCGAGTATCTGAGGTCTGAACACAAAAAGATCCTAATTGGACAGGAAATAAAGCAGGTGTATAATAAAGTGCACTTCCTGTTTCATCAAAATAATGTTGTTGTTTTTGACCTGTGCTGAGTCTCACCTGGGCTCTGATCCAAAAAATGTCTCACTGTTAAACTTCTCACTATAACGAGAAAAAATGAAGGAAACATCTACATTAATCCCGGCCTTGGACACGCCTCCACTTCCAAATCCTCACTTAATTAACTCTCATTAATTACCCACTAACTCTAATTACCCCCTAACTCTAATCAGGAAGAGAGAGAGAGAGAGAGAGAGAGGGGGGGGGGGGGGGGGGGTAATAAATAAATAAATATTTTATTATTTATTTAATAGATATTAATATTTTACACAATTTGTTTTGTTATTTGGTGAATAATATTTGAATATAAATGAGGTTTTTGATGATAAATTGCTTTATAAAGGATTATTTATAATGTTTTATTATTCATAATTGTACTTTTAAAGATTTAATTAATGTTTATTTTATAATAGAAATTTATCATAAGTGAATATTAAACACCTATTAAAAATATGTGTGTGTGTGTGTGTGTGTGTGTGTGTGTGTGTGTGTGTGTGTGTGTGTTTCACCCTCTGGCTACACGAGCACTCACAACTCGCATCTTGATCGCCGGCTGAACTTCATCCAACCTCAATTATCTCCCCATTAACACCAGTGCTCATTAGTGTGTGTTAATTAAGTGTGGGTTATTATCTGAAAAAACACACACACACACACACACACACGTTTGTCAATCTCAGCTGCATTCGTTCGTCTCCTTTATTAAATAATGATTATTTTATTTAATGAATCATTTTACACTCAGATCTCCATCTGTCATCACACAGCTCTGTTTATTTCATTACAGTTCATTACCGAGGAAAAAAAGACCTCGAGATGAGAGAGGAGACAGACACACACACACACACACACACACACACACTAACTAACTGAAACACAAAACCAGTGAAAGGGATTACACAGTTGGTGGTGCTGGGATCTGATGAGAAATGAAGATAAGGTGGCCATCTTGAGTCTGGAAAAGTCTAGAAACCTTCTGCAATTTAAAGTGCAGTAATGAACACTGACAGTACTGAAGGTGAGGTTGTGTTTAATTAAAGCTGCAATCCAACAAAAAGTAGAAACAGGAAGTTTCTCCAGAACAGCGCTTCAGGATCAGGGAGTGAATGAAAAAAAAAATCTCAGAAGAGCTGCTGTGGTTAGCGCTCCAGCTGTGAGCCGCTGTGAGGGTCTTACATCGCACTGTCGATCTCCCAGGTGAAGAGTTGCCAATCAGGAATTCCAGGTTGAGGAGGTAAAATTCAGTTGCATTTCCATCTGAAGTTTCGAATTTACAAGTTATAATCTCCATTTAAATTCCTAATCCTATACAGTCGACCCCCGATTATTTACGACTCGAAAATTTGTGGGTTCTCATTTGGAAGGAAACTAACAGCATGTTGTGGGTTATTTTAAAATTTGCGGGAATCCGCAGCGGAACCAAATGTTTAGGAACGTTAGGAATAATATTTTAAACTGTTTTACTAAAAAATTTAATAAAAATCTTTTTAAACACGTTATTGTATTACAGTGACACAATGTCTAGATTATTTCAATAAAGTACAAATTGGGTGCGTCCAAAATTAACTGATTTTACGGAATTTCCAGTTGGACCACTATATACCCATCTCCTAATCCTTATTCCCTAATCTCTAATCCCTATTCCCTAATCCCATATCCCCATTTCCTAATCTCTAATCCTTATCCCATATCCCAATCTCCTAATCCTGATTCTTTTATATTTAATCCCTATCCCTTAATCCCATATTCCCATCTCTTATCGCCTATTGCCTAATCCCTCAACCCAGATTTCTAGTTCCTAACCCCTAGCTCCTAATCTAAAATCTCTAACCCCTCTCCCCTAATCTTTATTCCCTTAACCCCAATTTCTAAACCCAAATCCCTAATCCCTCATTCCAAACCCCTAATCTCTACTAATAAACTTTGTTATAGGAACATTAATAACATCACGACCTGCCCGAATAATGAATCCAGTATTTATTTGGTTTGAAAAAATCGATTAAAATAGTAAACCTGTGCTGAATTAGTGACCGTGTGTGTAATTGTAATTAGTAGGTCTAAAATAACGAAAACGAAGGACAAGCTAGTTGTGATGTCACCTCAGCAACAGCTATCGCTAGATCGGGTTTAAGCTTCAAGCCCCGCCCCTTTACCCAGAGTTCCCTGCCAATCGGAGCTGCTGCGATGTCGGATCGTCCTTCCGAATCGAAATCGATCTTTTCGTGAGAAATCAATCGAAAAATACTTTTGATTTGAGTCTTTGAGGAACTTTTTTGCTCTCAGCTATAAAAATGAAAACGCTTGACGTAGCAGGCTGTCAGAAAAACCCGCGCTGGCAACTAATCAACGTCACCGAAAAAATGCCTGTGGAGGGAAAAAAAGTGATGGATAAGACACTTTGTGTCACACACTGTGGTAGCTGATTGTTTATATAAAAAATGATGTGTGTGTGTGTGTGTGTGTGTCTGTGTGTGTGTGTGAAGAAATCCATGATTGCTATTGATTGGCTGGTGCTCATTTAATGATGTCATAATGATGTAAACAGCTTTAATGAGAACATTTCTACAACAATGTCTTCATGTTTCTTTTGTTTCAATGCATCAATCTTGGTGATGTAACTGTCTGGTCAAACAAATCCAGAACTTTATTTACATCATAAAATCCTCCCTCAGCATGAAGAACAGCTTCACACACTCTCAGCATTCGGACACTTCGTTTCTCCAAACATTTAACTGAAATATTTTGCTTTGTCTCTTGTAAAACTCTCCAGAGATGTTCTTCACCAGATGGAGATGTTTCTTCTTCATCTCAGAGCAGTTCAGTAGGATTGAGGTCTGGTGACTGGACAGGTGGTTCCATGAGAGATATCACTCCAGACGTCTGTCTGCTCTCTAAATAACACGTACAGAACTCAGACCTGCTCTTCGGCTCATCGTCTTGTTGTATGGTGAAGTCGCTTCCAGTGAGCCGCAGTCCAGACGGAACTGCATGATGATGAAGTGTGGAATAGGAGACGTGTCGGTTCCTTTTACCGTTTAAACTATTTGTATGTAATGAGTTAGAAAGATCTCCAACCGAAACGTGTGAAGTGTAACATGACGGAACTACATCCTATCTACATTTTATCCTAAACCTCTCATTATCTGACAGTTTGATAAAAATACATATCTTTATTTTACCAAGTTTGTTGCATAAAAATTAAAAGAGCAGGAAAGTAAATCTCAAAAACCATAAAGGAGGAGTTTCCACACTTTTGGCAAGTACTTTTGGACGGACGGAAGAACAGTCAGACAGACAGACAGACAGACAGTCAGACAGACAGACAGTCAGACAGACAGACAGACAGACAGACAGACAGAAATCCTGAAAGGTTGTTTCTAGAGGAACTTTCACGCTTAAAATGTTCTCCAGAAACCTGTTCTGTGTCTCCACATTGAAGCCTTCACAAGTTCTGAAGGACGTTTAATTGTTCATGTTGGGTAAAACTGGTTACACGCTGAGCTGTAGATGTTTCAGTCGTGTGAAATTGTGTGGTTGTTATTAGCGGGATTGTGCAGCTGAAGAACCCGAGTCCGCTCATCTTCACGCTCCTGATGGAATTGAAATGGAGCTCACATATTGCTTCAATTACCTCCAAATTCCCTGCCAGGGTGTGTTCAAAGCGGCGTGCGGGAAAAAGATGAAAGCCAGAAGAGGAACATGAAGACTGCCTCTAGTTTAAAAACACTTATCTGAGTAAACCTTGTTCAAAGTTCTCCTGAAATGACGTTCTATTAACGGCGAGAAGTTCACCTGCAGCAGGGACGGCTTTGAACACAACGCTTTAAGAAGGAATGAAAGAAGACGAGCAGTTTGAGAGCATAAACATCTATTTTCTTCTCCAGCTTTAATCTGCCACTTAACACACATCTTTGAATTTTTTCCCTTCAAAAGAGTTTGCTCATGTGCCTCCAAATGTCAAGTAAGGTCATGTGAAGGTTGTTCTCATGGCCCATACAGGTGCTGAACATCTGTTAGCAAACAGCCTAATTAGCAGTTCAGCTCTGATGAAATCTTGGATCCTGATTGGTCAGAAGGTGTTAATTAATTCTGTGTAACAGCAGCGCAGGTTTATACTCATACGCTCAGGGACGTGTACGGCGTTTTTCTGGTCATGTGATGTAACGAGCTGCTCAAGGAGAAAGAATAATGAGACAATGGAGAGGAATGAAGTGTTTATAGATGCTATAATGGAACTATAAGGAACTATTTCTATTTCTGATGTTCAACAGTCTGAAGTGTAACTCTAAACAGATAGAAATGTTCAGGTGGTGTGAGAGGAACACAACTTGTGTACATGATGTTAGAGGAAAATCATCAACCTCAGAAATGTGGGAGAGAATCTGCTAATAAAGGACACACACACACACACACACACACACACACACACACACACACACACACACACACAATAAAGCCACATTTGTTGGAAGAAATTCAATTCAACAGAAAGATTGAGCTTTTGAGAGACACAAAAAAAAATTCTGTGTGTGTGTGTGTGTGTGTGTGTGTGTGTGTGTGTGTGTGTGTGTGTGTGTGTGTGTGTGTGTGTTGAAAGCGAATGTTATCATGCGAATGCAAGCGCCACACAGAATAAATCCACATTTCACACTTTGTCACAGGAACGAGAGAAAATGAAAAACTCTGATTTTCTAATGTCACATCGCAATATTTATTTATTTATTTATTTATTTATTTATTTGTTTGTTTGTTTGTTTGTTTGTTTTTATTAGACCCCAAAGCAACGTGCACTTCCTCTAAACATCCTGCATGTTAATTCTTACAACACACCTAACACTAACACACAACACACACCTTACACTAACACACACCTTACACTAACACACACAACACACACCTGACACTAACACACAACACACACCTTACACTAACACACAACACACACCTGACACTAACACACAACACACACCTTACACTAACACACAACACACACCTTACACTAACACACACAACACACACCTGTCACTAACACACAACACACACAAAACACACCTGACACTAACACACAACACACACCTTACACTAACACACAACACACACCTTACACTAACACACACAACACACACCTGTCACTAACACACAACACACAAAACACACCTGACACTAACACACAACACACACCTTACACTAACACACAACACACACAACACACACCTGACACTAACACACAACACACACCTTACACTAACACACACAACACACACCTTACACTAACACACAACACACACAAAACACACCTGACACTAACACACAACACACACCTTACACTAACACACAACACACACCTTACACTAACACACACAACACACACCTGTCACTAACACACAACACACACAAAACACACCTGACACTAACACACAACACACACCTTACACTAACACACAACACACACAACACACACCTGACACTAACACACAACACACCTGACACTAACACACAACACACACCTGACACTAACACACAACACACCTGACACTAACACACAACACACCTGACACTAACACACAACACACACCTTACACTAACACACAACACACACCTGACACTAACACACAACACACACCTTACACTAACACACAACAGACCTGACACTAACACAAAACATACTCCTGACACTAACACACAACACACACCTTACACTAACACACAACACACACCTTACACTAACACACACAACACACACCTGTCACTAACACACAACACACACAAAACACACCTGACACTAACACACAACACACCTTACACTAACACACAACACACACAACACACACCTGACACTAACACACACCTTACACTAACACACACAACACACATCTGTCACTAACACACAACACACACAAAACACACCTGACACTAACACACAACACACACCTTACACTAACACGCAACACACACCTGACACTAACACACAACACACCTGACACTAACACACAACACACACCTTACACTAACACACAACAGACCTGACACTAACACAAAACATACTCCTGACACTAACACACAACACACACCTGACACTAACACACAACACACACCTGACACTAACACACAACGCACACCTTACACTAACACACAACAGACCTGACACTAACACAAAACATACTCCTGACACTACCACACAACACACACCTGACACTAACACACAACACACACCTGACACTAACACACAACACACCTGACACTAACACACAACACACACCTTACACTAACACAAAACATACTCCTGACACTAAAACACAACACACACTTGACACTAACACACAACACACCTGACACTAAAACACAACACACCTGACTGTGTTGTCTAAAGGTGTTGTTTAACAGTGTTGTGCAGTGGTGTTGTGTAGTGGTTTGTAACAGTGTTGTGTAATGGTGTTGTGTAACAGTGTTTTGTAAAGGTATTGTGTAGTGGTGTGTATTGTTATTGTGCAGTGGTGTAAGACTGTTGTGTAGTGTTGTGTAATAGTGTTTTGTAATAGTGTTGTGTAAATGTAACTTAAACATTGTGTATTAAAAGACTCAGTTTGATTACTAACAACAAAAATCCTTTTATTTTTCACTTTTCCACTTTAACTTCAGGAATGAGGCCCAGGTTTATTTTCTCATAATCACACTAATACGCTTCTTACCTGCGGCTTCCCCCTCCACACACACACACACACACACACACACACACACACACACACACACACACACACACACACACACACACACACTTTATTGATGGAGTGAAGGCTGAAGGCTTTGAACAGTCATGCATTTAAAGTGAGCTCATTAATCGGAGAAAGTGATGGAGAGAACTGCACTTGGGAGAATGTTAAAGAGCACACACACACACACACACACACACACACACACACACACACACACACACACACACACACACACACACCTGTACAGCGCTTTAGTTCCACAGTAAACAAATCACACTAAGATTTTATTTATTTTTAACTCTGCAGTCCGTTTCCTCGGTTTTTAAACATTAATCAATCAAACATTTCCCCGAACACGTCTTCTGATTTATTTCTCTTCTGGATGAATGTTGTGTGGATGTTGAGAAAAAGAGAAGCTGCAGTCAGACGATTGAAATCTGCTGAAATAATTATTAACCCAAAAAATAATACTTGGGACCTTCTGGAATTATCCATAATTAAATATAAAACACAAATTATGTGATTTTTACTTTTTGATTTTATTTGATTTTTTCTAACTGTTTCTTCTCAGTTTTATTTCTTTGATATTCTTTTTCTTACTTCTAGACCCTTTATATATATAAAAATCTGAAAAAAACTTTTAACCAGAAAGCATATTAGATCATTCATGATATCACACCTTAAGATGAAAACTGGCCATTGGCTACATTTGGTCCAATGCATCAAATGGGAACATTAATGTTGAATTGCACATGGTCCATTTGCAAATACATTTGAATAAAAAAATAAAATAAAAAGTGTTCTTCAGTTTCTTCTTTTGGAGAAAAAGCTTCTGTTTGGAGCCTTGTATGGAATCAGGTCTCAAGCAGAACCACATTAAATGCTAAGGAACCTTTGAGGAACTTCTTAGGAACCCTTTTGTCGAAATGTTTTACTATAATCATAGAAAGATTTATATCTTATATTCTACATTTTCTTCCGCTTTTGGATCTCTGAGGAACTCAGGTCTTACACAGAACCCTTTAACCGAGGTCTTCATCTTCATGAACAAAGAGATCCAATTAGAAACCCTTTAAAATCCAATTAATATAACTTGGATTGTTAAAAAAAAATACGTCTGCATGTGTGCACAAGTGCTTGGTCCTTCAAGAGAATGTTCTACACACAACCTTACAACAGTACTGCTTTTTGTGAATTGGTTCTAGTTTATTAGAAAACCCTGAAATGAGGAACGCATTTCTGAAACAGAAGAAAAGAACCTGCTCCCAAAGGAACAAATTCTGAATTAATATATATATTTTTACTTTTTAAATGAGAACTTGAAGCTTTTCTGATGTAGAAACTCGCTTTGCATTCTGTAAGGATCTTTGCAGAGTTTCTCCAGATACTCCAATGACAAAGCCAAAAGAACCTTCACCAGAGGTGGTAAACGTCCACACATCCTTCACTCAGTAGAAGTGCAGATACTGATGATTTAAAAGACTCTGGTAAAAGTTCTGACTGCACTTTTTTACTCAAGTGAAAGTAAAGAAGTTTGAGCTCTGGCATCTTCTTCAGTAAAAACTAGTGATTATTACTACCTGCTTTAGTGTCGCGCTGGAAACTGAACCACATCATATTAATATATTAATATAAATATTAATATCTAATAAATGTATCGAGTCTAAATATCCACCATATAGAACATAAGAAGAGAAACTACTTAAATACAGTAACAAAGTATCTGTACTGTATTTCTTCAAAAAAAACACTGTGACACTGTGTAAAAGTCACTGTGCAGGACTTTCTCCAGACCAGTTCTTCCAGATATATTCCTCCAGACTGGTTTCTCCAGACCAATTCCTTCAGATGGGTTTCCCCAGTTGTGGTGAAGACGGTGATGTAATGCTGAGAGGTGTTAAGAAGTTCTAAGATGTGCAGGTTTGATCTGTGAGGCTGATATGATGGTATCAGGCTGCTCCAGTGCAGTTCCATGGAGGCTGTGTGTTAGTTCTCCATGGAAGGTTAGTGTTCTGTGACAGAAAGGTTAATCTATTCGTAGTGTGATGAAGTGAAATGTCAGAGATGGTGAAGAGTTCGGTTCTGTCACTCACATTGCTCATGTTGAAGCCATTCTACATTAATGAGCTTCACACTGATCACCATCACTCACTCACTGAGGTCCTCACTGAGGTCCTCCAAAACATCCTGAGGGTGAAAACTTACACTTTCACTTAGTAAACTGTACTGTAACACACACACACACACACACACACACACACACACACACACACAAAAATGTTTACTCAGTAATAATTTAACTGTACACTGATATTTATATTTATGTTATATTTATATTAAGTGTGTAATCTTGTGTACAGTGTAGATTTTATTCATTCGCTCTGGACACGGACGTCTGCTAATGCTGCACATGTAAATGTACACAAACACACACACACACACACATTAAAACACACACACACACACACACACACACACAGACACAATATCATACACACTAACACAGACAAACACACATTAAAACACACACACACACACACACACACACACAGTCAACTGTAAATTGTACTGTAACACACACATACACTAACACACATAATAACACACTCTAACATACACGCTAACACACTCACACAAATACACACCCAAAAACACACACACTGTAACACACCCAAACTAACGCATTAAGGCACACACACACACACACACACACACACACTGTAACACACACAAATTAATGCACACACTCACACTTTAACACACACACTGCCAAACACCAATGCAAACACCAACACCAAAACTGACACACTATGGCACACACACACACACACACACACACACACACACACACACATCACTGTATATTCTATACATTCTTTCGCTCGTTTGTGCATTTTTTTTGTTAAAACATAAATTTGGTGAAATGATGAGAAATAAATTTTGCTGTAATGTGAGAGATTTTCTTCATCCTCCAGCTGATCTTCTGATGTCCTTCCTCATAACACGATTGATGGACATGTGTGTGTGTGTGTGTGTGTGTGTGTGTGTGTGTGTGTGTGTGTGTGTGTGTGTGTGTGTGTGTATCAGTAGTGATGGATGTTAGAAGGAGAGATGATGATGAAGTGTGGTCCTGCTGAAAGTGAACTTGATGTTGCTTCTTTTATACTGTCTTCAGAGAGAGTGAGAGAAAGAGTGATAGATAGATAGATAGATAGATAGATAGATAGATAGATAGATAGATAGATAGATAGATAGATAGATAGATAGATAGATAGATAGATAGATAGATAGATAGATATTTTGTGAACTTGTATAGGTAGTTTCTTTATTTCTCTCTTTGCCCCCCCCCCCTCTCTCTCTCTCTCTCTCTCTCTCTCTCTCTCTGAGCGGTTGAGATAAGGAAAGAGAAAATCAGCTTCAAAGACTTCAAGCTCTTTTTCATCTCTCACAATCACTGCAGGAGAAACGCTGCACAGAGCCAGGAATGAAATGTTACCTTGATCAAAATGATGCTTGTCGTTTTGTGTGTGTGTGTGTGTGTGTGTGTGTGTGTGTGTGTGTGTGTGTGTGTGTGGCATGCAAAACACGCTACACAAGCTGTGTATGGTGGCTGAATATTTTCAGTTCCTCTGCAATCAATTACAGTTGCTAACATTTCTCATTTCTAATCAGAAGGAAAGTGTGGGACGTTTTAGAGAAGGAGTCTCCAGTTCCAGAGGGAACGCTGGAGATCTTCAGGACAGAGGAGTTTATAGATCTTCTTAGTAAGATGACAAGCTGCATTTACTTTGGTATTATTGAGCTGAGGAGGAAAAAAGAGAAGATATTTTCTTAAATCTCATTGAAATCTATCAGCACTGAAAAATCTGAATTAAATATTAAATATCAAAAATAGTTACAAATGAAAAAGAAAAAGAATTAGTTTTTTTAATCTGTTGCTTAATTATTTAAATTTCTCCTTGTATTGTAACCAACAAATTAATTATAAAAGATTATTTTATAAATGAAGGCCGTGTGTTCCTCTGAGCTCAGACAGAGGAACATGGTGAGATAAAGACTCAACACTGCACATTAGCGTGAACTCTGAGCTGCACGTCTTCTACACGTTCACGTGATCGGATAAAACCCTGTGCCGTGTCTGCTGTGTGTTTTCTCTGGTCTGCAGCTGAGCGTGAAAAACTCTCACAGCATCCAGATCTTTCATATCCACCACACACACACACACACACACACACACACACACACACACACACACACACACACACACACACACACATGAACTGACTGACAAATCTTTAAAGATCTTCTCAGATGTTCTCACAGTGAGGTGCACAAGGAAGTTAAATAAATAAATAAATAAATAAATAAATAAATAAATAAATAAATAAATAAATAAAGTTGTGCATTTGATTTCCTTCCCTACAACCACATCGTTTCCTCTCTCTCTCTCTCTCTCTCTCTCTCTCTCTCTCTCTCTCTCTCTCTCTCTCCCCGCTGTTCCAGATGTGAAGGTTAACACACAGTATCAGGAACAGGTGAGAGTCAGGTGTTTACAGGATGAATATCAGGCCAGAGGGTATGATGAGGGTATGATGAGGGTATGATGTATAAAACTTTTGAAAATGGAAAGACAATTCAGTCTCCCACTCAAACCTCTCACACACTGGAGGATGCGCTTTAACACACACTTCTTTCTTTCTTTGGGATTTATTTTGACACTAAGCGCTGAGCAGTCCAAAATCAGTCTCTTTTTCCATTTCTGCCCTCACTTTGTTCCTCAGTCAGGATGAAGATCAGACGCCTGTGCAGCAGCAGAGACGGATCCGTCTGTCCAGCAGTAAATAGGAATGGACATTTCAATCAGGACTTTAAAAGGCTCTACCTCTCCATCTG
>NC_139584.1:30118286-30125786 GCF_946808225.1 Silurus aristotelis | reverse complement strand
GCAAATAACGTGTTAAATTCGCCAGCTTCAGCCGTGAGAAATTCCTTTTCCAGCAGGAAGAGTGGGCGAGCGATTAGCTTCGCACTTAATCTCATAGCGAGGACGTCCATATTTATCTAATTTCCATTCAGATTAGCCTCGTTAGCACGGCCATATTGGATTACAGCATATCGTTAAGATGATATAACATTTTATATTCGATTACGGCCAATATTTCTGCTAATATAATCCACATGAATGTACAGTGCATTAAGGCAAGTCGTCTCACAGCTGCTCGTGTTTTTAAGCGTAAAAGATCTCTGGCAGATGGAATCCACCGAACTTAGAAATCAAACATATTATAGATTTTTTTTTGGGGCATGGACTGAGTGAGAGGTCAGAATGCTCCCGAGCATCAGTATAAACTTCATCTCAAGATTATTAATTAGGCTTAAACCTGAGAACACTGCAAAAGATGTCTTTACATTTCTATAGCATTTATAAGAACCTGAACAGCTTTTTTTAAGTGTCGATTTTCTGTAAGTAGAAACGTGTTTGTGGATCGTGTATTTAAGGAGTCTCCAGTGTCAGCACTTTCTAACAGTCAGATGTAAAGCTGGAACCTTTCCTAAAGTTTTTTCCACATTTTCAGGACAGAAGACATGTAGCTCTGAAGAGAGGCTGGTGAGGTTTAAAGCTTCGATGATATAAGTAAAAACAGGAACTCACATGATTAACGTGGACATGAAACTATAAATAGATAATAAGTACGAGGTCTTACAGACTAAAGCACCATTAAAAAGCAGAGGTTCTGAAGTGGAATAGAATCTGACACTGTGGACTTTTCCTGAGAACCAGAGGAAACAAAGAAACTACATTTACAGACGCCTTTATCCAGAATGACTTACTATTATCTTATTCACACAACTGAGCCCTCGAGTGTTAAGGGCCTTGCTTAAGGGCCAAGAAGTGGCAGGTTGGTGGTGCCGGGATTTGAATTTATGACCCTTCGAGCTGAAGTCCAGCATCTTATCTTCTGAACTACTACCTCACACTACATGTGTTCATCTACACACATAGTTTCAGGAATGTTTTGGTCTGTGTAAGAACACACACACACACACACACACAGCTCCAAATCTCCATCAATCCCTTCCAAAGTGTGAGTAATACACCTCCGAGGCTGTGTTGATATCTTCACACCATTAAAAATAAAAGCATAAGCTGGATGTGAGTAAACACGAGGAGCTGAAGACATGCAGAAGGACACTAAAAAATCCCGTCTCACGAAGCGAGCGATGCTTCAACATGCCTCTTATTATCAAATAAAAAATGACGTGTCCTTAATCACGCACATAAACGGGGCACAAAACGTCCTTCCCTCGTAAAAAAACGGGGCCTGTTGTCATGGCGACACTGTTATGAGAGAATTTTATGAAGTGCAAAGGCATTAAAACACAATTACAGCGACGTGAGAGCGACTTTGCTACGCTAACAGGGACGTTTGTTTACTGAACAGTGAGCACTGAGGCATTAAACGAGTCCGATCAATACTGCAACACACACACACACACACACACACACACACACACACACACACACTCACACTTCAACGAAAGATTATTTGAAAAAATTGATGAACCAAACAATACAATTATTTGAAAACTTTTCTAAAGGTAATGAAACAATTAACTGTGTGAACGTGAACATGAAAGTGTGTATCAGATTATTTATGGTTGAGATTTTGGATCTGTTTAACTGTTTCAGTACGGAAAGAAAAGCAGATCAGACCAACCTCCATTCAGAACAACTGATACTGAGTGTTTTCTCATCATGTTTACATTCAGTGATTTCATAATCAAGGATCCCACAAACAACCACCAAACACCAACAACCTGAAAACAAACAACACCCAAAATACAAACAATGCAAACCTCACCAACACCCAAAATACCAACAATACAAACCTCACCAACACCCAAAATAGCAACAATACAAACCTCACCAACACCCAAAATACCAACAATACAAACCTCACCAACACCCAAAATACAAACAATGCAAACCTCACCAACACCCAAAATACCAACAATACAAACCTCACCAACACCCAAAATAGCAACAATACAAACCTCACCAACACCCAAAATACCAACAATACAAACCTCACCAACACCCAAAATAGCAACAATACAAACCTCACCAACACCCAAAATAGCAACAATACAAACCTCACCAACACCCAAAATACCAACAATACAAACCTCACCAACACCCAAAATACAAACAATACAAACCTCACCAACACCCAAAATACAAACAATACAAACCTCACCAACACCCAAAATAGCAACAATACAAACCTCACCAACACCCAAAATACCAACAATACAAACCTCACCAACACCCAAAATACAAACAATACAAACCTCACCAACACCCAAAATAGCAACAATACAAACCTCACCAACACCCAAAATAGCAACAATACAAACATCACCAACACCCAAAATACAAACAATACAAACCTCACCAACACCCAAAATACCAACAATACAAACCTCACCAACACCCAAAATACAAACAATACAAACCTCACCAACACCCAAAATACCAACAAAACAAACCTCACCAACACCCAAAATACAAACAACACCCAAAATAGCAACAATACAAACACCAACAAAAATAACACCAAAAACACCAAAATACAAACATCACCAACACCTAAATACAAACAATACAAACGAACAATTAAAATACAATCACACTCACTGGGATGAAGGTGGATCCTTTATAGAGATTAAAGTCACTAAACTGATGGAGTTTATATGAATAAATGTAATGATATAATTAAAGCAGGTTTATGCAGAAGCGAAAGCCTGGTATTTCTCTGTATAAACCTGTGCTGTATGGAGAACCTGTAGGTACAATTCACAGGTCAGATCTGGGGGTTTTCTTTTTGTTTGATCTCGCAGCTGAAGGAAATGTCACCCTGATAAGAAGCGCCATTTCGCAGCCTCTATACGAGAACGAGACGAGCAAACAGACGTTATCTCTCAGTTGAGGGATAATAAACAGGCGAGAAAACAAGCTGACATCAAACACGAGATGGAAAAGTCTGACTTTTAGGAGACGTGGTCTATTTCCTGCTTCCTGCTGATTGACCACGACCATGACCACGCCCACAATCACTGTTCTGATGGTACTCATGATAAAGCTTATTCTACTTCTTTTATTAAACCCCACCCACAATCTCTACAAGATTTACCTGAACAACACCAACATTTCCAGGATGCTGAAGATACCATCCTGCATTTTTTCATTCATTAATCCGCATGTAAAAGAAAAGAGGGTCAGAAAAGTAGCATAATTGAGATATGACAGGTGATGGTCAGGGATTAGATGAACTGAGGAGAGGAGCTGTAAGGGATGGGGTGTGGATTGTAGGGGTAAAAAGTAAGGGTCAGGGGTAGGATGACAGACTGGGGTTAGAGTGGGTGATGGGGGTAGAAGGGGGGTATAGAAGAAGTGAGGAAGAAGGACATTTGGATATCTGGACCTTCCGTCAAACCGTTTAAAGATTGTTTGTGTAAAACAGATCAAATCCACATGCAACCCAATTACTCACAAATCACCTGAACTACAGAGCTCACACCGTCATTTATCATCTATCTGTGTGTGTGTGTGTGTGTGTGTGTGTGTGTGTGTGTGTGTGTGTGTGTGTGTGTGTGTGTGTGAGCCTCCAGCAGGAAGAACTACTTTGTTTCGGTTCCTGAAGATGAGAGAGAGACTCGCTTCAGGATAATGAGATCAGATAATGATGTACACAGGGGGTAAAACTTGCACGAAAATTGCAACACCAACTGTTTATTTGCTTTGAGACATATTTTTTGGAGCGTCTCAGGGAGAAGAAGGAAGCAGAACAGCGACACAAACATGAAGCATCTGCTTGGATTTCTTCTTATATGACAATTTCTGTGATGAGAGTTTAAGGTGAGGGAAAATTGAGGCTGTGCTTAGTTTACAGGCGTAATGAAGAACCGCAGGAACCCACACACACACTGCTAGTCCCGAAAATCTCCCAAAAAAATGACACACTTGGAAAATCCTTTTTTAAAAAGATAAAAAATGATGTACAGGTACTGGAAAAAAAACTCTACCACTAGTCTTTTATTTATTTTACAAATATTATGAAATCTGTTATATAAATATGGATTACAGAAAACCCACGAGACTTTTTCAGCACCCCGGACAGCAGTAATACATAATCAGGCCGTGTTTTGCATTTTTTGTTTAAACAAAGTGTCCATTTGTCATAATGCAGCGCCCCGGCGTATTTACAGCCTGACCTCCCGGCTCATTTCCTCGTTTTCAGCCGAGCTCGCTTGTGAGTGGATTCGTGTTTGCTGATGTTATGAAGTTTTTCTGCTCGTGGCCTCTCACTGCCTTGACATTTCAGCTGACATTTGGCGGCACTGCTGGCACACACACTTTGTTCGTCCTTCTCACATCCGCTGAACGAATGCCATCTGTGCTTAGGGGAATTGCAAGAACTCGAAACCAGATGTTTGGAAACAGCCGGGTCATTGAGCCGAGGCACTCGTGCAGGGCTAGCATGAACTCTGACTTAGCACAGACACTTTTCAGAACTTTTAAAAGCATCTGCTTGTGGCCCTTTGAATAATGAATATATAGAAGATTTTTTTTGATGACTCTTGCAGTTTTATCGAGTGTACATTACCTTAAATCATTTAACAACCTAAAAACAATGTGTAGCTTCCACCTGAAATGGACCTTTTTATTTAAACTGATATTATTTGTTACTGTGGATTAACCATGACAGAACACACAGTACTCTCACATCAAATGTTGACCTTCATATTTTGTCCTGTCGTACCTGTCGTCTTTTTCAGTCTTGACATCGTTCACCTTCAGTAAGCACTTTATCCATGTTAGTGTCACAGTGGATCCTGGTTTGTCCCAGACACAAGGCAGGAAAACATCCTCAATGGCAGGGCAGTTCATCACAGTGCAGAACGCATACACAGCTTCAAAGCTCAGGACCAACTGAAGTGAATAGAAATAAATAGCATTTACATTTATAGCATTTAGCAGATGTCCTTCTGCAGAGCAACTTACAATTGTCTCACTTAAGGGCCTTGTTTAGGGGCCCAACTGGGACAGCTTGGTGGTGTTAAACTCAGAACTTTCAAATCAGAAAATGTTAATAAGTAAGCTACAATTCACTAGTATATTTAGGATCCTCTGGTATTTTTGTGGTTGGAGGAAACCAGAGAACCAAGAGGAAAAAGAGAAAATGTATCTTTGCTAATCAAATCATTCCTAGTCTTTATTATCTAACCCTACATTATAGTCTTGTCTGTTCAAGTCTTTCATGGGCTTAACCTTCCTACCAAGAATTCCCTTTGCCCATCCTGACTCGAATTCACATTTCTTCCAGAGTCGCCAGATGTGCTGAATTTCACTTTACTTTTTTGTTCTAACTTTCGGTCAATGATGAAATCGCAGATGTGGTAATCGCATGTGGTCAGAATAGCACCAGCTCCTGATGTACACAGCACTTATGAAGGTCGGTGTTCCCTGTGACTGTGCATGCATGCTGTTTTGAACTCTGTTTTGGCGCTTGGTGTATCTACTGATCACAACATACACTTCAGCATCAGTTCAACCTCAAGCAGAACATTTAGAGAGGAATAAATGATGAAGAAACTCCAGACTGGAACTCACCACCACACACGTGACCTCGTTTACATGATTTATGTTCTTCATCCATCAGTGTTCACACGTCGTTACTTATCTAAATAATCTTTTCTTCTGTGGTCCTGTCTTTAATGGGTTTGCTATTATGAGTCTTTTCTTCATCCTTTTCTTTCAATATTCTTCTCTTTTCTACCCTCATCTTTCTTCGTCTGTCTTCTTTTAGTCTCGTCTGTGGTAGACGTTACTTACTTTACTCTTCCTTCGTCTGTCTTCACACTTCTGCTTACTATTATTTTGTTGCTAGTCTGTCTGTAGTCAGTGATGGTTTTATTGGTTTTGATTTTGTTAGTCTTGTCTTTTCTCCCTTTTTTCACTCGTCTTGCTTCTAGTCCTTCTTTTGGAAGTGTTTCAATTCCTTTCTGAGAGCAAAGAATTTATCTTTATACAGTAAACATGCACTGAAGAAGGGTGGAGTCACGCATAGGTGTTTCATCATCCCTTTCACATTATCTCAGAACCTTTAGAAGAACCCGATGTTGACCCGATGCCCGTCTCCTCTCGGGTCTTTAATGATCTGATGTTTCTGTTGAAGCTTTTGTGAGCAGATCATGCTAATTTTAGTAAACGATGTCATGTGGAACTGAGAGTAATTTTACTGCAAACACTGAACAAAACCACAGAGTAAAGATCAGATGATGTCAGAAACGCTTGTGTTTATGAGGTCTGTTAACAGTCTGGAGCAATTAGCAAAACAAATAAAGAGCGTAGAAACCAGGGTTTAGGGGTGTGTTAGTGTATTTAAAGACTGAGGACGTCCTTCATCTACACTTCTACATCTACACTCACACACACACACCTCTCTCCTGTGTCTCAGTGCTCACCCAGTCGGCTGAGGTGAAGGAAATGTCAGAGTCTTGTACACGCTGCAGGTGGTCACATGGAAAATGTTTTGTAAATGCTAAGCGTTTGTGCATGTCATCACCCTACAGTGCTGTATGTATCGACCTGTTAGTGTTGAAACCCGTGCTCTCTGTGTTTCTGACAGAATTAGCATAATGCTAAGTCATGCTAGCTTGTTGTGATTAACACTGTATGTCCAAATACATTACCTTTAATAGGATTCTGGATCACAGAACCCACAGAATCCTGTTTTTTTAACTTTAGTGTGTTTTAATATTGAAATTTACTCAGATGTGGTGTCAAAGTTTTGGAGATTATTGTAACATGGTGTCCCACGTCTGCAATTTCATCACGAACAGCGAGTTTGAACAACAAGCAAACGTGAAATTCCACATAAAATTGGGCAAATCTGTCACAAAAAGGTTTGGCGTGAAATATGGTGACGCTGTGACAAGTCGTTCGAGATGTTTTTCAAGAGTGATCAGTAAAACCTTTGACGAGCTCAACCCCCCGAAAAGGTCAAAATCATTCAGCAACTAGTGCATGATGATCGTCAGAGAACATTCCACACGATCTCACTTCCGCACCCACACTACTCACCAGATATGCCTCCTGTGGACTTCGCCCTCTCCTGAAGATGAAGATGCAGCTCAAAAGTCACCGTTTTGACACCGTGGCAGAGATTTGACTTCAAGAACACGTTCAAGAAGAACACTGGAACTATTATGACTGTTTTGAAGGTGATCGTGTGGAAATGTAAAATAAATAAAGTACTTTCTTGTAAACAGAGCGAGTCTTCAAACGTTCTGATACCACCTCATGCATCAACTCATACTTCGAATGGATTCGTGGGGCAGTTCTTTATCTTCTTCTTGAAAAAGTTTCTTGCAAAAGATC
>NC_139584.1:30110786-30113286 GCF_946808225.1 Silurus aristotelis | reverse complement strand
TGGGACACAAGAAAGGAAGCGATGGCTTGTTTAAATGCTGAGTGTGTGTTTATAGTGTGAATGAAAGCATAGTTCTGCCTTTCATTAATCACTCGCTCCACCCTGACGCCACTCATCACTCTTTCACACCAGCTCCCAGAATATGGATTTTATTGTCGTCCCGAATGCACCAGGGATTGACTCCAAACAAACCTGTAAAAACCCTCAGGTGGTGAATTATGAGCTCATGAGCTTCAGAAGCAGCAGAAAAAGCAGGGAAAGTTTTTCCCAATTAATCAGAGAGATACGAGGAAACCCACAATCCGAGTCCAGACAGCAGCAAGAGTTTACAGTACAGGAAACTTCTCAGGTCATGTAAAGGAGAACCTTGGAGTAAAGAGTAAAGGGAAGTACAAGAGAAGCAGGAGTATGGAGCAACCAGGCAACAAGTTCACATATACTTCACAGAAAGACAAGAGATCTCAGCTTCATGAGGAGAATGAGACATCCTCAACTAAACATCAGGAACATCGTAAAAATAACATCCTAAACATCCTAAACCTTTGGATTTTGGATTCAAAAGTCATGAGCTTCAGTCTCACCATGCTGCCACTCCTGGGCCCCTGAGCAAGGCCCTTCACCCTGTAACTGTCAGTTGTATAAATAAGATAAATGTAAGTTGCTCTGGATGAGGGCAGCTGCTAAATGCCTGCTTTGGGGACTTGCACCATCTCTGATCACAAGACCCTGCACCAGATAGTGGGAACACTTGAGAAGATCATTAGGGTCTGGGGAATAGGGCATTTAAGAATATATGGCAAGAATATTAAGAACAAAACAAGAAATTACAAACAGACGTCTAGACATTCTGGGAAAACGTAAAGAAGGCTGTAATCATTTTATCTTTCAGAACCATTCAGATGTTAGTGCACCTGATGGTGTGGAAGTGTTATGGGTGCACTCATGCTAGAACATCTCCCTGTTCCTACCTGTTCCTTCATCTCTCTGATGGTAACTGTTCCCAGGAAAGTGCGCAATGAAGAGACCACACACACACACACACACACACACACACACACACACACACACACACACACACACACATGCTGTACCTCTGAGTCTGATTCAATACATTACACACTCAGCTCGAGCTTCAGCAATTTAGAGCTTCTTTACAGCTGCAGTCTCGCCAGTGCAGGATCTGCTGTAGGACATAATGATTAGATGATCACCTATTGCAAACTAGTTATAAATACATACTGACAGTAGCCACACACACACACACACACACACACACACACACACACACACACACACAGGGCACAGCTCAGCAAAAGTCAAGCTAATAATATCACTAATTAGCGAAACTGATAAACAGTGCAGTCTGATCAATACTCGCTTTTTGTCACATCAGCTGCTGGTTTAAAGGTTAAACACTATCACACAGACAAACATCTTTTGTGTGTGTGTGTGTGTGTGTGTGTGTGTGTGTGTGTGTGTGTGTGTGTGTGTTAGCTGATTTTACAATAACTCGTGTCTAATTAGCTGCTGTGAACAGCCGAGCTGATAAGCAAAGAAACGACAGAAAAACAATGTTCACCGATTTGTAAACCATTTTGTATTGATAGACACTGAGATACACAACACAACACAACATGATACAATACAACACGATACAACAACACAAAACAATACAACACAATACAATATAATACGACACAACACAATACAACACGACAAAAAAATACAACATTATACAATACAACACAACACAATACATCCCAAAACAATATGACACAATACAACACAACACAACACAATACGACACAAAACAACACAATACAACACAACAAAACACAATATGACACAATACAACACAACACAACACAATATGATACAAAACAACACTATACGATACAACAGGACACAATACAATAGAACACAACACAATACAACACAACACAATACGACACAAAACAACACTATACATAAAACATGACACAATACAACACAACACAATACGACACAAAACAACACTATACATAAAACATGAAAAAATTACAACAAAACACAATATGAAACAACACTATACAATACAACACAATACAAAACAATACGATAGAACACAACACAACACATGATACAATACAACATAATACAAGACAACATGATACACACACACACACACACACACACACACACACATTATCTGTGTGTTGAGCTGATTTACATCTGATTTTGTTGTGCTGAATGATGAAGTCTGTGAATAATTGAATATGCAAATTACAGATCACCCTGTCCCCGCCCACTCCCCCCCCCTGTTACATAGTTACAGTTTAAAAATAGTATTTAAGGAACATATATAATAATTAATATAAAGATTAATATAATGAAGACGTGAATAAGTAACGTTTTGTTTCTTTAGTGGTGTAAAAGGAATAAAACACTGAGGACGTGCAGTTACACAGAAATATCATATCAATAACTTCTTATCATACCATCCTGCTGGTAATCATTTTCC
>NC_139584.1:30093286-30105786 GCF_946808225.1 Silurus aristotelis | reverse complement strand
GACACTAAACACTACTACACACTAAACACTACTACACTCTAAACACTACAACACTCTAAACACTACTACACTAAACACTACTACACACTACTACACTCTAAACACTACTACACACTAAACACTACTACACTCTAAACACTACTACACACTAAACACTAATACACTCTAAACACCACTACACACTAAACACTACTAAACACTAATACACACTAAACACTACTACACTCTAAACACTACACCACTCTAAACACTACTACACACTAAACACTACTACACACTACTACACTCTAAACACTACTACACACTAAACACTACTAGACACTAAACACTAATACACACTACTACAAACTAAACACTACTACACACTACTACACACTAAACACTGCTACACACAAAACAGTATGTGATTGATAGTAGGTGCTGGTGTTGGTGTGATGGTATGTGTTGGTGTTTGATGGTGTTTGATGTTGTGTGTTGGTGTTTGATGCTGTGTGTTGGTGTTGTTGTGTGAGTGTTGTTGTCAATGGTGTACGTTAATGTTGGTTATTAATGGTGTGTGCTGATGTTCTATGGTGTTTGCTGGTGTGTGTTGGTGTTGCTGCTGCACCAGGGCCTAGGGAGCATGAGCCTCAATCTCAGACTGTAGACCAGAGGTCCACTAACGACAGAACCACCCCAGAGAAGCCCTGCTCATCTGAACCTGCTTTATTATTTTATTTATTTATTTATTTAGCTATTTATTAATTAATTTAACTAACGAGTCGACCTGATACCATCTGCCATTTAACATGACTTGTGTCAAATAAAGGATTTTAAAAGGCAAAGGCTCTCTCTCACTCTCTCTCTCTCACTCTCTCACTCTCTCTCACTCTCTCTCTCTTACTCTCTCTAACTCTCTCTCTCTCTCTCTCATTCTCTCTCTTTTACACTCTCTCTCTCTCTCCCTCTCTCTGACTCTCTCTCTCTTTCTCACTCTCTCTCTCTCTCTCTCTCACTCTCTCTCTCTCTCTCTCTCTCTCTCTCTCTCTCTCTCTCTCTCTCTCTCTCTCTCGCTTTCTCACCCCCCGCTTTCTCTCTCTCTCTCTCGCTCTCTTTCTTACTCTTTCTCTCTCTCTCTTTTTTCTCTCTCTCACTCTCTCTCACTCTATCTCTCTCTCACTCTCTTTCTCACTCTTTCTCTCTTTCTCACTCACTCTCTCTATCTCACTCTCTCTCTCTCGTTAATGAAGTAGTAGAATAAATTGAAGGGAAATCAGAGAGCAGTGTATTTTTATCGGTTTATTCGCAGCTCCACGTCCCGAGCCAATTAACTAATACACTCATATTTTAATAGCGAGTGTGAGGTGCTGAGGCTGGAGGTATTTACTGCAGACCAGGCACTTAATGGAGATCTCTGAAGGCTTCATAAATCCCTCACTTCCATTCATCTGCACACACAACGTTTAATATTTAACCCTTTTGATTCGGCTGTTCTTTTTAGTGCTGATACTGTTGTTGATACTGTTTTTGATACTGTTTTATTGTTACTATAGTTTTCTTTATGTTGTTAATGTAAATGATGTATTTGAGGTTGTTGATGGTATTGTTGTTGTTGTTGTTGTTTGTTGGTTTTGATGTTTGATGTTCTCATTGTTCTCTTCCATGTTGTTGTTTTTTGTTGACGTTAGTATTGTTGTTTATGTTTGTTTTTTATTTTGATGTGTATGTTAATTATGTATATTTTTATGTTGGTGTCATTGTTGTTATTGTTGTTTATGTTGTTGAAACTGTTATTGTTGTTGTTTATGTTGATTTTACACTGTTCTTATTGTTGTTGTTGATGTTTATTTTAAGAGACTGAAGGTAAATAAACAGCTGATGGACCCGATGCCAAGAACGTGTTTTCAGACGAGTGTTTTTTTTTTAAACAGAGTATTGATATCGTTCTGTATTTACATGGACGTGAACAAAACTTCCTGCTGAGACGGATTTCAGAAGATGGAGCAGGACAGCATGACGAGGACATGAAGACCAGAACAACAGCAGAAAAGCATGAAGACAAGCAGAGAGCTCTCCCTCTGTTTTTATTAGGCTGGAAGGCTGATTTTTCTTCAGCTGAAAGGTGGTTTGTGTGAGAACCAAACACACACACACACACACACACACACACACACACACACACACACAATGTTTAATAAGATGCATGTTAGATGATAGCTCAGATCTTCTGTTAAAACCCAGAGATCTTCTCTGTAAATAAAAACAGGCGGTGAACTCAAGCCTATGAGAATTTTACATCCAATCTGGGAACTACAGGTCTCTCTCCACACACACACACACACACACACACACACACACACACCAATAGTATGACTTAGAGTGTAGTATTTGCCATCAACCTGTCCTAACTGCCTAAGGTGCAAACTGTGTTGCATCACACACACGCATGCACTCACACACACACACACACACACACACACACACATTCAGTCACTACAAAGCAACTTTTGCTTTCCATTTTTAAAGCAACACAAGAGCACATAAATCATCGACCCAGAGCAGAGTCAGCGCTGTCTCAGTGGGTTCAAGACTGGAGTGGTGCATTACACACACACACACACACACACACACACACACACACACACACACAAACCTGCAAAAAGAAAGTCTTTTCCATGCACATGATCTCATTCCTCTGGAAGAACATGCAGAACAGAGAAGTAGATGGAGACAGGACGCATTCATCCTTCATTCCTGTTCAGTCCTAAATTACTGCCATGCCCACAACACTCACAAGATGGCGCTAAATAGTGAAAGATCTTCGTAATTACTCTTATAATAATGCAGCTCAGCCACTGCAGTGCCCGTTAACCTAAACACACACACACACACACACACACACACACACACACACACACACACACACACACACACACACACACACACACAATTGCTTCCTCCTTTTACACCAACACCCTGCACCAAACACCCCATTAAACAATAACACACTGCACCAAACACCAACAAACATGCCATTAAACACCAAAACACTCCATCAAACACAGCCACACTGCACCAAACACCAACATCCATTAAACATGAAAACAGCCCATCAAACACTCCATTAAACATCAGAACACTCTATTAAACACCAACACACTGCACCAAACACCCCATCAAACAATAACACACTGCACCAAACACCAACAAACATGCCATTAAACACCAAAACACTCCATCAAACACAGCCACACTGCACCAAACACCAACATCCATTAAACATGAAAACAGCCCATCAAACACTCCATTAAACATCAGAACACTCTATTAAACACCAACACCCTGCACCAAACACCCCATCAAACAATAACACACTGCACCAAACACCAACAAACATGCCATTAAACACCAAAACACTCCATCAAACACAGCCACACTGCACCAAACACCAACATCCATTAAACATGAAAACAGCCCATCAAACACTCTATTAAACACCAACACACTGCACCAAACACCAGGTTAAACACCAACAAACACCCCATTAAACACCAAACCTGATGTGTGTCAGAAGATCGGTGTGGTGTAAATAAACATTAATAGTAATTGTACACTGATCACATGGTCATTAATGAGCATGTGCACAGTTGCGGCTCTTCACACTGATGTGGACTTTAGCAGTGAATGTAAAGTGCAGTAGGAAGTGGATATTTTCGCCGTGTGGGAAAGTCACTGCTGGTTTATTCAATCGGATGTAAAAGGTCAGATTGGATTAAAGGAAAACGCATTAACGGCGGTATTTATTATGTAAACTCGTTTAAGGAGCTCGGGGACGTGGAACTGAAGGAAGCGCCAATTAAACGGACACAAATTTACCTCGACTTTATCAGACTAATGTACGCCACTGATCTTTGACCTCTGGCTTGGAGCCACGTTTTCTAAAAGCTGCACCATCACCAGAACGACTTCACTCCCATCACTCGCTGCTACTGCTGCTTTTAAACTCATTAGGCTACAGAACTTTCATCCAGGCTTTGGTCCAATATCATTTTTTACCTGCCCTCAGCCACTTGCCCTTCTTATTGATCGAGTTTCAGGGGCTATATATAAAAAACACTTATTTGTCAAGCTATGTTATCTAGTTAGCATGCTAGCTCATAAAAAACCTGTGATGAAAAAGAAAGAAAGAAAACCCAGTTGGCTCGATCGTTACCAAGCTAATAGAATTTACTGTCAGAGAGTCCACATTAAGAATATTGTGTGACTTAAGCATCGCAATAAATAAACAAAGGCAACATAAATTCCAATAATACTATACCAAACACCAAACTTATCCATTGAACACGGAAATTCTCTATTAAACACCAACCATCCCTAATAAACACCCACCTTCTTCAGAAAACACCAACCTTCTCCATTAAACGCCAACCTTCTCTATCTAACACTGACCATTCCTATCAAACACCAAAATTCTCCATTAAACACTAACCACCATCCATCTCTATCAAACACCAATCTGCTCTATCATGCAACCAAGATTCTTAATCAAACACCAACTATCCTTAATAAACACCAACCATCTCCATCAAACACCAACCATCTCAACCAACACCAATGAATTCCTATGAAACACATAAATTCTCTATCAATAACAGACCTTCTCCATCACACACCAACCTTCTTTATCAAACACAACCTTCTCCATCAAACACAAACCTTCTCTATCAAACACTTACCTTCTCCATCAAACACCAACATTCGTAATAAAACACCTACCTTCTTAATTACACAATGACTTCTATATCAAACATCAACCTTCTCCAATAATCACCAAACTTCTCAATCGAACACCAACCATCCCTTTTAAACACTGACCTTTCCCATTAAACACTGACTTCTCTATCAAACACAACCTTCTCTATCCAACTCTATGAAAAACAAAAACAAACTATTAAACACTAACCTTCTCCATCATACACTAAAACAAATCATCACACACCAACACTCTTCAGAACCTGAGGGACAGCGGTGAGGGGGCCAATACTTTGTGCAGAATAGAAGATGAGCTTTAATTAATAAACAGTTTTCTTTAATTACAGATTCCGCATTTCAGGCTGCAGTCTGGGTTCCTGCTTGTCCCTGCTGAGGAACTTATTACAATTACATCTTGTATTTATATATTAATTTTATCTACATACTTCTTTCAACTTAGGTTGCCTACATTCCTCGTTGTCATGGCAACAGGCATCAATGCTAACAGAGATGTCATTAACGTGATGTTCATGGCTGCTGACGTGTCGCGCCACTGGAGATGACAAACCCTTCATTCCAGCAGTGAAAAAAAGAGTGAAGTAAAGCAACTGGCTTGGGCTGTCGTCATGGAGATGAAATGGTGCCACCCCACTGAGGGACTTGACTGCTGGTCTCAAGGGATGCCAAAAAACACACACTTACACACTCACACACACACACAAACACACACACACTCAAACACACACTTTCTCTCTGTGTTCAGCTTCATGGTTACGTATCGTTTCTCCAGGGAGGAAGCAGCTCTTCCAACAGCAGTGAAGTCGGAGCTGAACTTCTCACTGCTCGAGGGAAAAGTACAGAGCAAGACTAAGATTAAGAACAATCCTTCAAACTCCTCAACTACTTAACTAGTTCTGTTAACACGATAACGTGTTAATCCTCCCACGTCCTTCAGCTCTTACACAATCCAATGTAAACACAGCGTAAATTAGTAACAATTCCATTCCTCACTGCATTCTGACACTTTTACTCAGTTATCTTTCTTTCTGAATCTATTACTCAACTAACCAGGAGACTCATTAAAAGGGACTGAACCTAGAGAACTTTAACCAGGAGACTCAATCAAAGAAACTAAACATAAAAGACTTAAACATGAGAACTTAAGCAAGTTGGCACAAGCAAAAGAGTTCAGCTAAGGAGATTAAAATCATGGATCCAACCAAGGAGACTCAAGAAACAAGACTAAAGCAAGAAGACTTAAGGGGACACAAGCAAGAAACAATGTAAGTGGACTAAATGAAAAGGACTGAGAAGAAACAGCAGTTTAGTTTGTAAGTGTGTAGAGAAAGAAACAGAAGGAGGATGAGACATGGCAGGATTTATGGTACAGGAGAAGATGAGAGAAAAGATAAGAAGAGATCAATTGTGTTGGAAATGTTTTGTGAGTGTTGTGGGTTGTTTGGGTGGGTGTGTTGGGGTGTTTTGGTAAGTGTTGTTGGGTGTTTGGGTAGGTGTTTTGGTGAGTGTTGTGGGGTGTTTGGGCGGGTGTGTTGGGGTGTTTTGGTGAGTGTGGTTGGGTGTTTGGGTAGGTGTTTTGGTGAGTGTTGTGGGGTGTTTGGGCGGGTGTGTTGGGGTGTTTTGGTGAGTGTGGTTGGGTGTTTGGGTGTTTGGGTGGGTGTTTTGGTGAGTGTTGTGGGGTGTTTGGGCGGGTGTGTTGGGATGTTTTAGTGAGTGTGGTTGGGTGTTTGGGTGGGTGTTTTGGTGAGTGTTGTGGGGTGTTTGGGCGGGTGTGTTGGGATGTTTTAGTGAGTGTGGTTGGGTGTTTGGGTGGGTGTTTTGGTGAGTGTTGTGGGGTGTTTGGGCGGGTGTGTTGGGATGTTTTGGTAAGTGTGGTTGGGTTTGGGGTGGGTGTGTTGGAGATGTTTTGGTGAGTGTTGTGGGGTGTTTGGGTGGTTGTGTTGGGATGTTTTGGTGAGTGTGGTTGGGTGTTTGGGTGGGTGTGTTGGTGAGTGTTGTGGGTTGTTTGGGCGGGTGTGTTGGGGTGTTTTGGTGAGTGTGGTTGGGTTTGGGGTGGGTGTGTTGGAGATGTTTTGGTGAGTGTTGTGGGGTGTTTGGGCGGGTGTGTTGGGGTGTTTTGGTGAGTGTTGTGGGGTGTTTGAGCGGGTGTGTTGGGATGTTTTGGTGAGTGTGGTTGGGTGTTTGGGTGGGTGTTTTGGTGAGTGTTGTGGGGTGTTTGGGCAGGTGTGTTGGGGTGTTTTGGTGAGTGTTGTGGGGTGTTTGGGTGGGTGTTTTGGTGAGTGTTGTGGGGTGTTTGGTCGGGTGTGTTGGGCTGTTTTGGTGAGTGTGGTTGGGTTTGGGGTGGGTGTTTTGGAGATGTTTTGGTGAGTGTTGTGGGGTGTTTGGGCAGGTGTGTTGAGGTGTGTTGGAGTGTGCGTTTATTCTCTTCCTTACTTTATGTTTTTTTCTTTTCTCTACCTCTGTCATGCACCGCTCACACACACACACACACACACACACACACACACACACACACACACACACACACACACACACTATCTGTGATAGAAGGTATATCAGTGTATGTGTGTTTAAGTATGCACTGAAGGCACACATGCACACACACACACACACAAATAAACTACTATAGCTATTACATCATATACACACACACACACACACACACACACACAAACACACACACACACACACACACACACACACACACACAGGGCAGATCAGAAGCATGGTGTGTAGGACATTTTTCTTTCTTGCTCTCGTCTCTGCTTCCATCTATCTCTTTCTTATCAACCTCCATCAGGGCTCGACCTCTCTCTCTCTCTCTCTTTCTCTCTCTCTCTCTCTCTCACACACACACACACACACACACTCTCTCTCTCTCTCTCTCTTTTCATTTAGGTGAACAGGTGATTGGATTGTGCCGTTTCTCCCGGGACTCGTCACAGAGCTACCGGCTGTAATTCAATCCCGCTCCCACTGAGGCACCTGGAAGTGTGAACATCGTATTACAAACACACACACACACACACACACACACACACACACACACACACACACAGTACCACTCTAAGATACAATATGTTCTGAACTGTAAAATATATATAGTCTATATAATACATGTAATAATGCTGGAATTCGGAGACCATTTGTAGAATCAGCTACATTTGTATTTAAGAATAAAACGAATAACCATGTGAGTGAAATACATTCGATCACACACACACACACACACACACACACAAACACACAAACACACACTAACAAAAAACATACAATAGAGATTTTATACTGAATTATCATTTAAAATGCAAATAAATATGTTATATATAATATGACTTATAGATTCGAAAGTTTTTTATTTGTCACAATTGTAGCTATATCCTGAATACAACTTGCAGTGAATGTAAATCTGATCAGCCACTCACAGCCACTGTGTATTAGAGGAAAGGAACTATAAATATAAAAGAAAAGAAAAAAAAGAAAAGAAAATAAGAGCCGATATGAGAATATATATTAGCTAATAATTCAAAAGTCGTAAATGACCAGTGCAGATGTTCTCTGTGCACAAAAAGAAAGTAAAAGTCGATTAAAAGCACAATCTGTCTGACCAAGACGGCGTCCGAACGCAGCAGCGCCATAAACTCATCATATTTGTGGAGCAGCAACTCATTCCAGACCCTCAGTCCAGCAACTGAGGACGATCTTAAACATTTTTGTTTGTAATTTTGTCCTGGGATCAGTTCACCATGAGCTTTGTGAGGACTGAGATGGTCGTCAGCAAGTACTGCAGATATAAACTGAAATTCTGAAGATGGAAATACAGCGAATTTAATGCACAGTTTGCATTAACAGTTCTAAATGAAAGTGTAAATCACTGAACAGTACACCTCAACATTTATGGAACAGTAATGAATGGAAATTCGGTGTTCCTCATGAAGTCTCAGAAGTTTTTTCTTCACCACAGTCACCACTGGATCACTCTTTAGAGATAAACTCACAATTATAATAAACAAACTTATAGACACTAAACTCCTACATTACTTTATACAACTTCATTATACAACTGTCCATTGTTACTGATTAAATTGAATAGAATTTAATAGATTAGTGTTTAAGGAGTTGGACTTTGGTTTAAATTCCAATGACTCCAAATTTCCATTCCTGGGCCCCTGAACACGGCCCCTAACCCCATAGCTGCTCAGTTGTATGAAGGAGATAAATGTAAGTCACTCTGTTTAAAGGCATCTTCCAAATGCCATAACTGTAGTTTGTGCTTTTTTTCTCACTCCTCGAATTTGTAGCCACTTTCACAACCTTTTATTTTTCTAAAAGACAAAAGTACAGCTACAATTCCACTGCATAATTTCTACAAAAAACCCTGGAACCTCTTGAGATTTTAAAGTGCCGATACTTATGCACTCCACAGCGCAGAGAGAGTCCACGTCAGTAAAAAGGATCATAAATAAGAGGGTTTTTTTTTAAATACATTTTAACATGAAAATGCAAAATGATTTAAAATAAAGGAGAAATTAGATTATTGCTGTAATTAACATAAAAACTTTATTAAATAATTTACTGTAAAACTGTAACTGAAATATTAAATCCAGAAAGAAACTAGTACACGTAACTTTAGCATCCATTTGCAAATTGAAAGTGGATTAGCAGGTACAAACATTTGCCATTTGAAACATAAAAATGTAAATAAACGTGTCAAGTTCAGTAAATTATGTTTTTGATTGTAGTGTAAGTAGTTTGTGAAATTATTTATTATAAATATTGTTTTAAAACTAGCTTTTAGAGCCATATTTAAATTTGTCATAAAAATGTAACTGGATTAATTGGTGTGTGTGTGTGTGTGTGTGTGTGTGTGTGTGTGTGTGTGTGTGTGTGTGTGTGTGTGTGTGTGTGTGTTTTTCAGGTGACTGCTAAATTATCTACAGCTCCTTTATCATGGCTGCTGCTGGATAGTTGCTAACTGTCTTCAGCAGAAGAAATTAGCAAAATATCTCTTGATAAATTTATTTCAAAACAAATAAAGTGTGTGTGTGTGTGTGTGTGTGTGTGTGTGTGTGTGTGTGTGTGAGGAATCGAGGAGTGAAACGACGTCAAAAGAAATACAACAGCGCCTCCTAGTGCACGCTTACTGCAGTAGCATAAATGACAACTGGCTTTCTGAGGGAAATGACAGTTTTCTTCGATTGCTATCAAACACTGGTCATAACTAAAGCAACAATTTCACACAAAACTCTCCACACAGACTGATAACCAACATGGACCAAAAATCAACCCAACAAAACACTTCATATACGTCTCAACAGAAACCTGTTCCACCAAACCACTAGAAACACCTCTCACACTCCTGCAAATCCAAGCTGCAGTGATAATTATAAAAAGAGTGGTGGAATTCCATATTATCCAACACAACACTGAAGATAGAGGAGTCTGGTGGCCCTGACCTTCACTTCACAGGTTGATGATGAAGATCATCTGGAAAAGAAATGAGCCTCTCTGAACTGTAGGGGCCTATGAGTGGTGAACATCATGATGTTAGCTCCTCTGTGATCTGCATTACCACGGTGGACATTTCTGTTTTTAAATGATTATTATTGGATTTTCTCGAGATTTTCTATACTTTAAAACAATTTCTGCAGAAATGCAGGACATTTGCCATCCTTCTGTTTGAAAGTGAGTGTTGGTATTTAAATAATGTGCTGAAAATATTTTGGTGAAGGACCTGTCTGTCTGTCTGTCTGTCTGTCTGTCTGTCTGTCTCCTATTCTAGCATGTCTCCCATGCTAGCATATCTTTTTTATTTGTATGTCTCCTAATAAATCTCGTGTTTTAAAATGTCACATGTTAGCATCAAAGTGAAATATGAGAAAAAGAATGTCAATGAGAAAATAATTTATTGATGAAAGAAGTGAAGTTGTGTTTGTGTGGTGTTTATAAGCTGTAATAATTCCAGATGTCCGCTAGATGTCGCGCTGCCTTTAAAAAAAACGCTACTGGTTCATAAAGCTTCAACTTTAAGCAATTTTAAGCTTTTTTTTTTTATCTCCATCTTTTACATCATTTTTCCAACTTTACTTTTAGAACAACAAGAAAACAAGAAACATACAGCAACAATAAACACAAGAAAGCTCAGGTAACAAAGCTGTCCAATCCAAATCCAAGCTCATCTACATCACCCCAGACCATGTGGATAAATGTGTTATGATCTGGTAAGTTTAATGTAGAACTTCTAAAAAAAAAAAAAAAAGGTTTGGCACAAAAAACAAGTCATTTCTCATCCAAAGCATGTGTCCATCCAAATATCAATATCAGTCTGGTCTGGCACAATCCCTGCAGGCATCTGGAGATGCAGAATAACGTTCTAAAATGCAAATCCTGGTCAATGAAGGAACTGCTTCAGAACAAGAAGATCGGTGTGTGTAATTTCAAAACCGAGATCTGAGTCCAAAACCTGTAAAATTGTTGGAAGAATGTTGTATCTAGAAGATCTCCATGCTATCTGATAGATCTGGAACATTACTGAAGAGCAGATGAATGGAATAAAAAGACAGAATGAAGATGGGGTGCTAAAACATATGCAAGCAGGTAATTGTATTAGTTTCATGTGATGATGAAGATGAAGTGCTGAACTCTGATGTACAGTTGTGTCCTGACTGCAGTGTGGAGCGAGCAGGAAGTGAACAGTGTCCTTCACACAGGTCATGCAGGTGATGGATCACACGCCCGAGGTGTCTTATTATAAACTGCCCCCGGGAGGCTTGGCATATCCCACAATGCACCACCAAAATAAACCCCAAACGAGTGAGAGAGAAGGTTGAGAACAAAGTCAGAGAGTCTCAGTATTGAAGCTTTAGTCCAGACATATGGTTCTGTAAGCTCCTTCCACTTCATTAGACATGACATCTTAAAAACCACACCCTCCAACTCAGGCCACACCCCTTTTCCATAAGATGATTAATGAGGCTACACTCCTTCACATGTTTTGTTCGACAAGACCACACCCCTTTGTCCTGTTGTTTTATTAACCACACCCACACAGCATAATTAATCTGATTATAGCCACGAATATATCAACAGGCTAATGTGCATTTTAAAGAAAGGACATTTTTATTAATTAATTGATTAGCTGATTTATTGATTGACTAGTTAAAAAAAATTGTTAAATGGAAACAAAGAATGAAAGAAAACTAAGAATGTGGGTCTTAGTGTAAGTTTAGGACCAGGTCTAGATGCAGGTCTATTGGCAGGGCTGATGGGCAGGTTAGAGACTGGGTCTAGTAGTATAGTCTAATGGCCGGTTTAGGATTGGTCTAGGAGGTGGTTTAGGATGGGATCTAGAGGCAGGGTCATGGCCAGGTTTAGCATTGGGTCACCTGCCTCATCCTGCCTTATCCTGCCTCATCCTGCCTCATCCAATCAGCAGAAACCTGAAATTCTGTCTCACTTCTGAGCAACACGAGCACAAGGACATGTAGCGGCATGTAGCTCAGTTTACGCAGTTGAGAAAAAACTCCCAGGATAAAGCTGTGGATCAAAATGGGCGGAGCCTAAGTGTTAAACCTGAACCTATGACAAAATCGTCATCAGCTTTTTATTTTACTTCTAAGAAGCTGATTATAAAACTTTATCCAGCCATAGAGTTGCCCTTACTGGCATTCACACACACACACACACACACACACACACACACACACACACACACACAGGACTCAGGAGCCATTAGGGAATGATCTCTCTCT
>NC_139584.1:30070786-30083286 GCF_946808225.1 Silurus aristotelis | reverse complement strand
ACAGCTCAGGGGCTAATAAATAATAGACGCTAATAGACACCAGTTCAGCCGCCACTTAATAGCACTTTTATATTACTTTATAGCACTTTTTAGCGAGCGCAGAATCTCCGCTTTCAGGAACACGGAGGGGTTTCAGACTTTTAGTCAATCAGATCACTTCATTTAACTCAAACAGTCGATTCTTACGATTCACTCTGAAACACTTCCTTTATATTTGACTCTTCTGCTTACAAAAAACACTACAATCTGTCAGAACTGTAAAATTTAGGCCACACCCCCTACCTTTAAAATAATTCCAAATGTAAAAAAAAAAAACGATTTGCAAATCAATTATAGTTTACTCTTATTAATAATAATTCATACTTTGTTCGGGTAAAAAGCGAAAAATATTTCAACTCATCTCAAAATCTGAAAACTTTTTATTTCTTACTCCCAAACTCACGGAATGGGCGTGGCCTAAAACCTGAGGGAATCTGATCAACAATTGCTCAAAAATAAGTAGTTTTACACGAAGTATTAAAGGGTTCTGAGGGACATCACTGCTTTATGTCCAAAGATCTTTTTGTTTTCAGTCTCAGAACTTTTTTCCTTCTGACAGATAAATAGTGTTTTATTCTTTATTTAATTATTTATTATTCCCAATTTTTGTATTCTTTAATTATTTAATTCAAATAATGAAAAAAAGAAAAATTTCTCATTTATAGTCATGACGGTGATGATGATGTAATGAATAATGGCAATCATTATTATCAATAATTAATGACATTTATTAGATTAATAATGAAGAATTGTGTATTTGTGTGGTTACCATGGCGATAAGTGTGTGAAGGTGTAAGTAAACACAGTGTTGACTGGTGGTGTGATAAAATGTGTTAAAAGAAAAGTCGTTTTGTGTGTGTGTGTGTGTGTGTGTGTGTGTGTGTGTGTGTGTGTGTGTGTGTGTGTGTGTGTGTGTGTGTGTGTGTGTGTGTGTGTGTGTGAGGAAACACACTGTAACTGTCATTAGCACGCTCACACTCAGCTCTCACCTCTAGCACAGAGCCGACCTGCTCCACTTCCTGTTTTTATTTTAAGGAGAAAAAAAAGTCGTTATGAAAAGCAAACACACCGGCCCCCGAGGCCTTCAGCTGAATATCTGCTCAGGAGCACAACATCAGCACGGAGCTCTCAGAGTCTGTAGTGTATATACAGAGTGCTTCATGGATAGTTAGAGATTTTCTTGTAAACTGACAAAATTCCAATATTCAGTTTTGCTTTTGTGCAAAAATAAAAATACAATTTCTAAACATGACAAAGTGATTTTTGTATTTGTAATAATAATAAATGAATAATAATTGTAATAATAATTTTAATAAAAACGCATTTACAGCAATTTACATACAGAATTTTGATGAAATGATTCCAATGGGATTTTTATGTCACCGTCATCATCATCATCATAATGCAAAACCTCCTGATCGCCAACCTGAGAGAAGAAATCCACAAACTGCAGAAACAATCAGAAAAATCTCCTGGTTGTAACTTCACGTGACGGTGCTGCAGAAATCAGGTGTACTTAAACACCACCAACTTCAAAATCTTCCTCATTTTTCCTCTTTTGTGTTTTTCAGGATGTTGTTCAGTCCTGAAGAGGACATGAACATCTCCAGAGCAGTTAGATCTCTCCTGCTCTCCTGTCCTGCTCCTGCTGTTTCCATGGAAACACTGTAAGGGTTAATTGCTCGGCTAACACGCTAGGTTAACTAAAAGAATTAGAAAATTGAGTGAAATTCACAGAATTCAGTTTTATACACAGATAAAGATAAACAGATATTTAAATATTGGTGCAAATGTATTAGCATTAGCATACTAGCATTCATTAAAGAAATTGGCGCCAATCAAGTAGAAAATCAAGTCGTTATAAATGAGTAGACGCGATGTGTGTCATGTGACTGTGCAGTAAAATGCAGTGCACACGTGTGCAGGGCATCATGGGTAGCGTGAGCAGTTTAATACCTGGCACTAAGACCTGCACAGGTTCCGATCACAAGCTGAAAAAAGGATTTCATTGTAAAAGAGGCGGCGTGTTGAAACTCTGTCACGAACACAACGCCAAAAACAACAACAACTCCAAACTGGGCCACGGCGCCACGGGGACTGGCAACAGCGACGATTTCTTCTACATCAAAGTGAGCCACAGAGCGAGTGGAGACGAAACACCAGACGACATGGGCGCGAGGAAAACTCCAACCGAGCTGAACGTGTCCGCAAGATTAGAGCAGGTAAGGGATTCAGCTTCCTGTAGCTGTTTCTTAGCAGGACTTTGACTCAAAAACAGGAATATTTTATAATCTTGTAGTTTAAAAAATACTTCTGACATCCTGCACTAATCTTCTTCATGCCCCGCCCCATGGGCGTGTCCTCCTCTACAGTAGCAGCTTGTTAGCAGTTAACATGGTCCATCATTGTGTATCGTCCCTCAGACTGTTCCATCCATAAACTAGCGACAACTTATTTTAGATCGGATGCATCAGATCCCCAATGCTATCAGCTTACACGTGCAACAACAAACACCAAACGTCCTCCTGAACGTTCATCTCAATATATCAATTTCCCTCACAGGAGGAATCGATCTCCAACAAGCACAACAACACAAATATTTCTCATGCGTATTAGCGCATGAACCAGCTATCAAGACTCAATTCAAACAGCTAAACTCCGCCCCCTCTCCTTCTGCTAACCATCTTCCTGATTTTTTTTTTCTGTCCTGTGCATGGCTGTCTTTTCTCCAGCATTTATCATCTACCTTATCTTCATGCCCATCATCACATTCCAGTAGTGTTTAGAACACACCCTCGTACACTTCCTGTCTCCACTTCCTCTAAAATTCCCTCCATCATCTTACACACCAAACTCACTTTTAACCGTTTATGCTTAAAAACCCGAGTCCTCGTCTCTCAGAGCAGCAGATTTGTCCTCCTCCATCGTCCTCCTCCTCCATCGCTTGTTGGAGTTTAACGATTGATTTCTAATGTGTGAAAAAATGTAGACATGAGTTTCAATTTACGCAAAATAGCGTCAGATGTGTCCAATCTAAAAAGAAATCTGACAGAGGATTGTGGTTGGAAAATGAAACAATGTAGAAACGATATGCAACAACAGACCATGCATTCTGGCAATGTGCTGATACTGTAGAGTAGGACACGCCCCCTAGGGGCAGGACATATATTCATAGTATTTAAGTTGGACAAACATCGGTGTAGTAAATATAAAAGTAAAGATGCAGGAAAAAATATAATTGAATCATTTCAACTGTTCTCATTTTTTTTTCACTAGACTGCAGAGCATTCCATCCTGCTGCAGTTCCCCAGGAGCAGTAGCTCCTCCGTGGAAACCCACAACAGCTTGAGCACCATCCTGGGAACCAACCTTGGCCAGATCGACCGTCCCAAAAACCAGACTGTAGAGCCCACACATGACATGAGCTCAAGATCTCCTTGTGATTCTGGGATTTCCGGCTCCACCTGGACCAATGATGGAGCTAACAGCAGGACCAAATGGACCGGTGGGATTCATGGAGACGGAGGAACATCAAACTACAGCACAAGATCCACCAGTGTGTTGAGCGACTCTCTGTCTGGTCCGGCAAGTTTAAACACAGATGCAGTGGCTAAAAACATGGAAACGAATCGTACCATTTTCACAGATCAGAATTTTCCAAGTTCTGCTGAGTCTGAAGTGTCTGAGGAAAGACGGCTCTACAGCTCGGAGGTAAAGATTGCTCATTGCTGCTTACATTTCCATACCTTTTTGTTACTAACTTCTTAAAGTTCATGTTTTTGGAGTCTTTGTACTGAATGATTTATTTGAGCAGAGCTCCTTTGTGATGACATCCAGCATGTGATGTCGAACATCACAAAGTCTCAACTTGTTTAATTTACATGTTGCTCAAACCCAGAGGAACTGATCACATTCACCTTCTGGGTTTTGGGAGCATCTTCAGCTTGTTAAATACACATACCACCAAGCCCAATCTCATTTTTTTATCCTTTATTCCACTTAAATGAGTCCTAGCATGCCTAATCATTGTATGTTCTTCTGCAGGTATCCCAGCATGCTTTGCGAGCTCAGCAGCTCCTCCAGCTACAGGTTCTTCAGCTCCAACAGGATAAAGATCATCTCCAGGAGGAGGTGGATCAGCTGATCAGAGACAGAGATGCAGCCGAGAGTCAGCTCATCTACAAACACCAACACACACCATTAACACCAACGCTGGAGGAGACGCAGTGGCAGGTATAGAGTCAAAATAATAATAATTATAAAAAGCACCCTTCATAATTACGTGTCAGGAACACAGCAGCTTCTACACTAAAGAGATCACAAGGCAACAGAATCCATATTCCATGATGTTCAGAACCTGCAGAACTGAAGTGGTTTCTGTGTGTACGTTCCTGTAGGTGTGTCAGAAAGTGGGTGAGATCTCTCTGTTGAAGCAGCAGCTGAAGGACTCGCAGGCTGATGTGAACAGTAAGCTGAATGAGATCGTCTTCCTGAGAGCCTCGCTGAGAGAAAGCAGGAGTAAAGTGGAGGAGCTGGAAAAGAAACAGCAGGAATGGGAGGAGACACTGCACTTACGAAGCACTGAGATGGAGGTGTGTGTTTTTCTCTAGTCATTACATTTCATTTGTTAATTCTGCACTGGTTCTGACCTCATTTGGTTTCCACATCGTCCTGATACCAAATCCTCGTATGACCCTAACTGCTTCCCATATTCCTTATTCGGTCTCATCTTCCCATCTTAGTATCCGTTTGTAATAGGACTGTTTTTTTTCTTTAGAAGCTAAAGTAGAAGAGGCAAAAGTGCTTCCTGCTCCTTAATCCATCATTGTTCATAACTTCTTGTAGAAAACAATAAGAGATTGTAATGAGGTCATATTTCTCAATAGTAATAATACAGTTTGACCAAATTAGACACATCAGAGACATTCAGCTCATGCATGTTCGGTTTCCTGAAGGTCTGTGAGAACGAGCTGCAGAGGAAGAAGAACGAGGCTGAGCTGCTCCGAGAGAAAACAGGAAAGCTGGAGATGAAAGTCCAAACACTGAAACAAGACCTCCTGGTGGCCAAAGAGGAACACTTTGAGCTCCTGAGCCTAAAGGTCCAGCTGCAGGAACAACATCATCTACTGCAGGTTTGCCAATCCAAGATGGCCGACCAGGAAACTTCAGGTGAAGTCGTCATCCTTCAGCAGGAGGTGGAGAGACTGCGTGAACAGCTGGAGGAAGAGAAACAGAAAAAGGAGAAGATCTTGAGCAGCTTCCATCATGAGAAGGAGACATGGAACAAAGAGAAGGATAAAGTGATTCGCTACCAGAAGCAGCTGCAGTTGAACTACATGCAGATGCACAGGAAGAACCAGGAGCTGGAGAAGAAACTGAAGGAGCAAAACAGAAAAGCTGATAACAGGACAGAAAAGGAGAAGGACAGGACACATGAGGATGTGGATGTTCTCAAGACAGATCTGCACTACAGTGAAATGGTGGCCACTAAGATATAAAATAGTCCATTGTTTTGCATGAGTTTTATCAGCCATCTTACATTTTGTTGTAGATTTTTATGAAAAACTTTTGGTCCTTCAAGGGTTCCTCAAAGGTTCTTTACAACTTAAAGAAGCTACAGAACCTTCCTTGAATTGTTTCTAATGTTATGTTTTTAACACTTTCTCTCAGACAGTCAAACCAAAGAACCCTTCGCTAGGTAAAAATACACACCACAAACTTTCCCACTGCTAAATTCCTATTGGAGGACAACATGGCAGTCAAGGTGCAAACAATGTCAAAGTTCAAATATTTTAAATCCGTATCGTTTGAACAATTGTGTCCCGTACACATTCTAGCTACGTTAATTCAGCTAGCTAGCATGTTTCTGCTAAGTATTTAGAATTCTTCCTTAGCAACAGAGCTGCAGATTAGCAGAGTAGCAGATCTGTTACTTTGTTCCTATTGCAAATGTTTGAAAAAATCTTGAAGTTGGAAATACTGTAAACATTTGAAGGTTAAAGCTCATCTCTATCTTTAGGATTGGGATCTTTTTACGAGTGAAGCTTACTCGCTGCAGCGGGGTTTTATTTTTATGTTATTTATTAGATAAATAAAATCTCGCCACAGTTAAAACACAATAGACGTGTGCAGTGATTATCGCATCATAACATCTAACAGCCAATCAGGATCCCGGATGCAAATCAGGGCCACGTAGCAACGATAGCAGACGCTTGAGGGATGTTTTCAGTTTGCGTAAAGAAACTGATCAAAATATTATTACATTTAAATTCAAAAAAATTTTGTGCTCTCACTTTAAATCAAGGAAATATAAGGAAATAAAAATCAACCAAAGCAGAACATTAGACCAGCTTTATTCCAGTTACACACACACACACACACACACACACACACACACACACACACACTGAATGATGTACAGTATGTATTGTATATTGCTTATTTATTCTGGTAATATAATAAATGTTACGTTTGTTTATAATCGAGTGTGGTGTGGAGAATAAATCTCAGCGGGACGACGGCACGCTCAGACCTGAGCTCTATCTGACCTGACATGTGCTGATATTCCAGTTCCATCAAGGGAATTGTTCAACCTGTATACACGCTGCTTCACGTTCACACTTGCCCCAGAATGATGAGGTTGTTTACCAAGAACGACACACACTACGCTTTTTTTTGCCCTTTATATAATAGACTTTGTCTGTGGAGATTTCCTGAAAGCACAGAAAAGTCAGTTTTCATTATATTGTAGAGATGAGTCACTTCATATTAGAATTAGTGAGTCATTTGCAAATGAATCGACTCTTTTAAGTAAACACTGGGAGTTGATTTTTTTATTTCTTTTTGCTGTTCACTGTTTACTTTCAGTTGGTGCTTCTGTGTTTCCATAGAAACCATTTTTCACCACCTGAGCTGTATTATGTTGACTAACTGAATCATGAGTCATGTTTTTATAAAGTACAAGTACATTTTATGTATATGTATTAAATGATTCCTAATATTCTATTATCATAACTCCATAGCATTTCTCTTAGTTGTGCTGCTTCCTGTATTGTGTGTTTATTTTAAAGGAATCTGCTGTGAAGTCTTCCTGTAGAGTAAAGTACACGAGAACGGAGCTGAGAATGAAACTCAGAATTCAAGTTGTCGATTCTAGGGGACATTTTCACTAGTCAGAGCTCACAAACTGCATCTGTAGCAAAACTGCACAAACTCTAATATATGAATGCGGATTTAAGAGCTGGTTTTTATTCTACGACGACTGACAGAGGAGAAGAAACTGATTTAATCACAGATACACTCACAAGGACATTTACAAGAGGAACCTTTCCAGAAAAGCTGGACATCGTGAGGAAAGTTCACCAAAACACTTAAAAACAGTTGTTCAGGTTTATCATGGACCGTTTATACTTTTGCTTTTCATTTCCTGTCGAATTTTCACAAAATCACCCAATTTGCCTTCATTTTAAATCCCCAGGAAACCCGGATTGGTCACAGAATCATTTAAATGATAAGTCGGAATTCTGAGAAAATGTGGTGTTGGAGCTCCCTCTAGTGTTCATAATGTTCCTCATCATGTTCTAATCTTCTCACCTCTTCATCATCAGGGTTCTCACCTTCATCCCACCACACGAACCCTCCAACTTCTCTTCCTGCTCCACTGTGTCCCAGAAAATCTCTCAGGTATCAGTGGAGTGTCGTCTCTGCAGCCGGAGAGGACACACTGTGGGATTACACCGTGTGTCCTACATAACAAAAATAACACACAGTTTTACTGCCACAGAGATCAAACCTGGTAACAGTTACAAACCATGAAGCTGCTGTGGGACTGCAGTTCATACGAACAGCTGATACCTTCAACAAAATAGAATATCTGGTGTAGATATGAAGTAGTTCTCTCTGGAGTCTGGTTCCTCTGAAGTCTGCTCCTCATCACCGTCACCTCTAAGTCACTCATTAAAAACTTTTCTTCTGAATGACTCCTTGATTAGATTCTAATTAAATAAGGATGAGCTGCTTTTTAGTCTGCTATTAATAACTTTTAATTGACAATTTAATGTTTAATCAATTAACAATATAATTCATTAATAAAGATCTAATTGTGTTCCTATAGTTTCTATTTACAAACTCTGTAGACAATAACAGTCTGAAGGTTTCCTTTGACCAACTAATCTATAAATGTTCAGATGTTCCAATTTATTGTCTTGTAAAAATCCTCCCTCAGCATGAAGAACAGCTTCACACACTCTCAGCATTCGGACTCTGTTTCTCCAAACGTTCAGCTGAAATATTTTGCTGTGTCTCTTGTAAAACTCTTGAGTGTGCTGGTACTGATCTTTAAGAATAAGGGAGATGTGCAGACCTGCAGTAACTACAGGGGAATAAAGTTGATCAGTCACACCATGAAGTTATGGGAAAGAGTAGTGGAAGCCAGGCTGAGAGAAGGGGAGACCATCTGTGAGCAGCAGTATGGTTTCATGCCGAGGAAGAGCACCACAGACGCATTATTTGCTTTGAGGATGTTGATGGAGAAGTATAGAGAAGGTCAGAAGGAGTTTCATTGTGTGTTTGTGGATTTAGAGAAAGCGTACGACAGGGTGGAGAGGAGTTGTGGTATTGTATGAGGAAGTCAGGTGTGTCAGGGAAGTATGTGAGGGTGGTGCAGGACATGTATGAGGACAGTGAAGTGTGCAGTAGGAACGACAGACTGCATCAAGGATCGGCTCTGAGCCCTTTTCTGTTTGCAGTGGTGATGGACAGGTTGACGGACGAGGTCAGACAGGAGTCTCTGTGGACTATAGCAGGAGTGATTTGTGATAGAAGAGTATCTGTGAGAGTGAAAGGGAAAGTTTATAGGACTGTGGTGAGACCTGAGATGTTGTATGGATTAGAGACAGTGGCATTGAGTAAAAGACAGGAGGTGGAGCTGGGGGAAACCCCTAGGGGAGAAGCCGAAAGAAGAAGTTGTTAAATAAATAAATATATATGACTACAGACAAAATAAATGATTAAACACAAATTTATTTGAACGGCACAAATTTTATTAACACGCAATTAATGCAGCGCATATTTCTGTTTGGCCATTTTATAAAAAAATATAAATAAATAAATATAAACAAGGCAAAATTTGAAACCTTCAACACATTTATTCACCATGTCTTTTCTTTAATCAGATATAAAAATAAACTCCAATAAAATGTATTTTTAATCACTAAATATTTGTTTTACTGATGCGTCGAGTCTCAAATCAGCATTAAAATCCACCATGATGCACAAATCCGGCAATTAAAACCGTCCGTGTGGAAACATAGCAAAGGTTCCGTTTGGTGTCCTGATGATTTACGTCATTTTAAACATCATCATTACTTTAAAACATTCAGAAGAATATTTACTCTTCATCTCTCTGTTGAGTTCGGTTTTACTAATAATAAACATACATTTGCATAAAGCATCAATATTTCTGCATGCGCATGTTGAGAGAAATAAACACTTGAAAAGTATGAATTTACGGTACATTTACACCAGATGTGTGATTAAATTATGAATAATCACCATTAAATATTTTTATCGACTGGCAGCTGTAATATAAATATATATAAAATCTTTAAGTAGCTGAATAAATGTGATCAATAATATCGTTTATTAAATTATAATAAAATAAAAAGTCTTTATTTCTAAAACATCTCCAGTTAAATAACAGGTCAGGAGAAGATCCGAGAAACTTCCTGATTTATTCCTTTAATTTTATTCTGACAAAATATATTTATAACTTACAAAAGTTGCTATAAAGTTTTGTACAAAAGTGCAGTGTGTGTGTGTGTGTGTGTGTGTGTGTGTGTGTGTGTAGAATGCATCTTATAGAGCAGATGAGTTCTCTATGTTCCTCAGTTCGCTCCTCTGTTCATTTAGATGTTTCATCTGAGCTTTATGCACCAGCTCGTGGATCCTGAACTTGACCTCTGATCTCTCGCCCTCAGGTAACCTCTTCATAATGATGGACATGGATTTGAGGAAGGGTTCGAGGTCATCCTGATCGTCTGTGGTGGGCGTGGCCTGTTTGACTGCAGTTTCCCCACCGTCCCCGCCCCTGCTGGTGGTGGAGTTGGAGCAGGTGGAGCAGGTTCTCCTGCAGGTCTCGCTCTTTTCCCCCGCCCTGTCCTCGTCGTCCTCACCGTCTCGCTCCATGTGTCTCTGCAGGACGGCGCACATGTCGTCCTGCGCCCTTATGCGGTTTTCAGACGAGTTTAAACTCCGGAGACAGGAGGAGACGTACAAGGAGAAACCGTCCCAGCACTCGTCCTTCTTTTCCTCCATGGTGCTGCAGACGATCCTCCTCAGACTCGCCGAATCCGACTCTTCGTCCTCGTCATCCTCGTCGCAGCGACGCTTGGAGACGTTTTTGGGGAAAGTCTGAGAGCTCGGTGTGTCCGAGGAGGGCTTCTTGGCGCCACAGGAACGCTCCAGGTCCGAGTCGTCCTCCTGGAACGCACGTTTGGAGAGCTGCTTGGAGAGCTTGGACATGTCCAGGTTCATCTCCAGCTTGTTTATGCTGTCCGCCTCGATCTCCACGTCCACCTGAGTGGGGCTCAGATCCTCACAGCCGTTCTCAACCACCGTCACCTAGGAAACGTACAAACGAATTTTTTAGGAACAAAATCATCACACAGCAGCTCCATCAGAACCTCACACAGGTGTGTTTCACTTCCTGAACCTGAACTGTGGGTGGAGTTTGTGCCGAAACGCTTCAGTTTTACTTCCTACTTTGGATTTTTATGGAAGATACCTGCGGATCTAAACGTCTCTGATCAATACAATCATACTGAGGTCATTCACCAGCGTTCTCGTAACCTCCTGTCTGTGTATGGTGTTGTGTTTGAGGAACCCTGGTGTGATGTTTTGCGTCGTAGTTTCACCTCGTAGTCGAGGTCGGTGCAGTAGTTGCTCCGGCGCTTGATGTGAGGGTCGAGGAACTTGAGGCGCTGCATGATCCACTGCTGCCTCGGGGTGAAGAAGCGTGCGTCTGATCCGTACATCATCTTCGTGTATCTGCTGTACTGAGTCCTGAGAGAATCCCATTTCTTACGCAGCTCCTTCTCTGGAACAATACAACCATCAATAAACTGATCAATTCTCAAATAAACATATACGAAGTAAGACACGGCGTTAATGAAGGTCTAAAGTTTACACAGAATGTTGTGAAGAACAGTAACACACGCTGTGAGTGGAGGATCTGCACCCTGAAACGGGAGGAGAACCATCACCGTGGTGAGCAGAAAAGCATCATCACATCACACCATGAGTTACTACAGCATCAGGTCCCAGTGCTGAAGCCACCAGGTCACCAGGACTGGACTTCCACAGAACTCGGAGATGAAAGAGTGATTATTTGAGTTACAATTAACTTCCTGTGATCTTCTTCTCCGATCTCCACCTCCACCTGCAGCCTCCACTCACACGATGTTCTTTGTTTTTCGCACCACTCTGTAAAACTCTGAAGATGTTGCGAGATGAACGCGGGAGTGCGCGGAGGTTCCTAATAAAGTGGACAGTAGACATGAGGAGGGCAGAAGACGGAAGTGTTTTAATTGTTTGTTTGTTTTTGCGATCTTTAAACGTTTTCACAAACAAATTAAACAATTTAAATTAAAGAAAAGTGTTAATATTGAAATGATGTTTAGATTTTTTCCAAAAAATGTACAAATCTTTATATTAACCGAGTTTTATTTCTTAATTCTTATACGATTAATCGAATGATCGCGATACTGATGTCGCGCAGTGACGTCACTCGGCCACGTTGGCGCTCCGCCATGTTAATGAGTGGGGGGGTCGTGCGCGCGTGTGCATGTGCGTGAACGTGAGCGCGCAGTGATGTTCTTCACCGCTGATCTGGAAGTGCTTGGCGAGCTCCAGCCAGGAGTTCATCTTCACCGTCCTGTTGGTGAAGTTCATCTCCGTGTTGTCGAATAACTCCGGCTTTCCCTCCACCATGGACACGAACTCTTCCTCTTTATCGGTAGTCCACAGAGCCGCCATTGTGTTTTCCTCCTCGGATTGCGGGTTTCACCCCCACAGAGGCGCGTTACCGCAAAAACGGCCATACAAAATCCCACAACAGGAAGTTCATCCCCTGATAGCCAATCAGCTTCCGGTTTTTTATGGATTCGTCCTCCTCACGAGTGTGTTCACTACCTAGTGCACTAATTTATTCACAACACACACATTCAGACTTCCGCCTTCTGCTGAGAGGAAACTCACTCTTTACTGTTATTACTGATTATTTACACTTTATTTATTTTTATTTATTTATATTTTTAGATAAAAGAAACAAAATCATTACACAAATTTCACACAAATAAACAACCGAATCAACACCAAGAGAAAAACAATTAAACAATAACATTTACATTTACAAATCACTACAATCAATCAATTAATCAATTATTCAACCAATTAATCAATTA
>NC_139584.1:30043959-30070586 GCF_946808225.1 Silurus aristotelis | reverse complement strand
GAGAGGAAAGAGAGAGGGGGAGGGAAGAGAGAGAGGGAAGAGAGAGAGCGAGAGAGAGAGAGAGAGAGAGAGAGAAAGAGAGACTCATTCGGAAACAAAGCTTGGGCTGATTTCTGAGGTCTTTGAAAAGTTTCAATACTTTTGTGCACGCTAACAGATGAGCCACGTTTCTAACATCAATCATAAACATTTTCTGCTTTTTCAGTAAACAATATCCAAAGTTATAACGTTAGCATAAACGTGTATGAATCTGTGTGCTAGTTAGGTGGCTAGCTGGCTAATTAGCATGAACTACATGTGCATTTAGAAACATCTAGCACCTAGCATCTTTATTAGGGTTGTAATTGTTATTTGTTTTTTAGTAGTAGTACTGTGTTGTTCTCTGTGATGTGATGTCATAGCTAGTCACTTTCATTAACTTTGTTCCTAACTAGCAGCTTGATTATTATACTTTGTTTGTATGCTAGCTGGCTAGTCAGGTTTACACTGAAAATTTTCCTGTTGTGTAAAACAATATACAGCTAAATATAAATATACATCAGCTACAAAAACTCAACTTAAATGCTTTAATTGCTAACGTTTGCGCCTTCGCTAGCTAGAGTAGGGAGCTATCTGGCTAGTCAGTGTCAGATAGAAAACATAGCTAATAATTATCATGTTTGGTGCCTTTATTGTAAAAAAATTAATTGTCAACTGAGATTTTTTGGGAGATAGATTCCTCTCAGAGTTCAAGGTCAGCTGGATGTTATCTGAAGGTTGAACGATCCCTCCTGTCATCTTCAACCATCATGAGAGCATTTATACACCTGATTAGCGTGAGTCTGAAAACCAGCCGCGATTTTAACACTTTTAATAATCTCCTGCTAAGCTTACGACTCCAACATACCAACACACACATACACATACACACACACACACACACACACACACACACACTCACACACAAAGGTCAGTTTCATTAAAACCATGACGACCTGCTCGCTAATTATACCCCTGTGAAAAACAGAAGAAAAGAATCTTCTTTTTGCAGAGTTTTGTGTGTGTTATATTACAGAGTTAGCAAGAGCACTTCGATGCGACATGCTAATTAGCAACATTTAAACATAAACAAAATCTAAAAGGTCAAAGTTCAGCCTCTCCTTTAGCTCAATTGAGACGTTTCTGTGAACTTTTCTCTTCCTTTTTTTCACCCTCAAGCATATTAGCAACTAGCATTTTTAATTTCTTAGATTTTAAAGTGGTGTTAGCCCGCAGGTGAGCTAGTGTCTATATTTTATATCTGGAGTGTTAGCGTTTTAACTGGCTAGTTAATGTTAACTAGAACTTTATTTTATAACTAACCCGTTTACATGTTTTTTTAAATTAAGTGTTTAAAGTGATAAACGTTGCTTCACTTTATCAGGTGTCTAAATTATATCCATTTTAATTTATTAGTGTTATGATAATGTAGGAACCAGCGAGGAACCAGGTAGCTAGATGGCTAGTTTAATAGAGAAGGTTTGAATGGACTTGTAGGAAATTTTTCTGCAAACGTTCTGGAATTATGTCCAGGAATAATCTGGATTTTTTTTTTTTCCCCCAGAATGTTTTGGAATGATTTCTTTGAATGTTCAGAAATTATATCTGTAATTGTTCTGGTACCATTCCTGGAAATGTTCTAAATTGTTCCCCCCTCAGAATTCTCTGGATTTATTACTTAAAATAGTTTTCATTATTAATTGGAATGCTCTGGGTTTGGAGGAATATTCTGAAATTCATTCTGGAAATGTTTTGGAACTATTTCTGTGAGTGTTCTGGAATTTTTCCTTGGAATGTTCAGTAATTAGTCTTATTATTATCATCACCTCTTTGGAGTGTGAAGTCTGAGCAAAATTTCTCAGGAATGTTTTTTTTCTTACATCAGTGGGAAGAAAACAGTGGAAAGCGCAAGTGTAGAACACACACCCGGTGGTCTTTAGGCTCAACAGCCCATACACACACACACACACACACACACACACACACACACACACACACACACACACACACACATCCCCACAAACAACACAAACAGAATACAGGATTAGAGGATTCTCGTCCCGGAAGCTGGTGGGAATTTGGCTTGATGTCAGGAGAGATGATGAGCTCCAAACAGGAACAGATTAAAGTGCTTTAATGTGGCAGGTGGACGAGTGAAACCGAACAATCGCATCCAGAACAACAGCTCTGTGTTTTATTACTCCACATCAGCACACATCTGGAAATGCTTTAGTTAGATTTTTTTTTGGCTCTGATGTTTTCGGTGAAATTCCCAATGATGAAATAAACACACGGAGCATCTGATAGGGTGAGGAACATCAAGAGGATATAAACAGAACACACTGCTAAAATCACTGAAATATTAATTCCACAGTATGACATGTGGACCGTGCAAAAATGTGTACACCCCGAATATGATATTATTAATATTATTATTATTATTATTATTATTATTATTAATATTATTATATTACACACATCTTTATTTTATATAAAATACTTTTTCTTTTAAGTGAATAATGGGTTTTTTTTTATTAAATTTGTACAAACTTTTGCATCAACATGTGGCATGTTTTGTTTTTACTGAAGCTTCCTCATCGTTCACACTCCACATTCTGATTGGTCTGGAAGTGTAATATGCTCTCGTTTCCATAGCAACAGTCCTCCCAAGACCTTTTATATAGTCTCCTGTGTCAGGTTCCCTTTGCGAGGGAACGAGTGTTTATAGCTGCTATAACGTGCGTGCAAACAGGAAGTCGTGTCTCGGAGTGTTTTGACTTCCCGAGGAGGAATGTTTTTCACTCCAGTGATCTCCAGGTTGTTTTTTGCCTCGTTAGTCTGAGGGTCAGAACAACTAGATCATCTGGAGCAGAAGGTCTCTGTTACAGGAATATGAAATGTAAAATGATTGAGTTCCGTTCGAGCTGAAACTGTTACTGCGGCAACCAAATTCACTCATTATACTGTTCTGTTCAAAAGAGACCAAACTGACCTGAGCTGAGGAGAGGAGAGGAACCTCCTTATGGTCATTAACATCTCATCTGGATCCATCAAACCATCAGTCTTTCTGTCTGTCTGTCAGTTTATCTGTCTGTCTCTCTCTCCCTCTCTCTCCCTCTCTCTTCCTCTCTCTCTCTCTCTCTCTCTCTCTCTCTCTCCCCCCCTTTTTCTCTGCTCCCCCCCCCCTCTAGTCTCTCAGTAGCTGGTGAAAAAGAAATAGAAGCGGTACAGTGAGGGAGGAATTTTGAGAGAGAGAAATGAGAGAGAAATAACACGTTCTGACCTTCAGGCTGCAGGATCTCAGGCTTGTGTGTATGACTGATGGCTGAGATGTTTACACGGAGCGTAGGGAGAGAATGTACACACTCTTCTCTTCTCTCCTTCATCTCCACTCGCTCCTGGCTCTCTGACCTGCTTCCGGAAATCATAACAATGACAAATGGTGGCTTTTCAGGGTCCGAACCCCTTTTTAAAGCTGTCATGTGCGATGTGGGTCAGGAACCCGAGAGACAGGAAATGAGTTATGGAGAGGGGGAGAGATGGAGGGGGGGTTAGAAGACTCACCGAGGACAAAGGAGAAAAAGTAAAGATTGAGTTTGGAAGCTGTGGATGTTCTGATGGAGCGAATCGCCCCTGCAGGTTCTCGTGATCTGAGCAGACGTCACATACCTGAGTATTGCAGACATCCAGTAAGTTCCATCTTTTTTAACTGTTTCTCCAAGGAGGTGGTAGAGCTCACCTCATCTCTTTATTCTTCTGCACTTTTCCCTAAGCTGTTAGACTTTTGACCAGATCTATAAAGAGGTAAGAAGTTAAGACCCCTGGTTACAGGTTGTAGGTTCAAGCCCCAGAAACACCAAGTGGACACTGTTAAACATAACCCTGACCTCATCTCTGCCTGAGGAGCATTATCTCACCTGACCTGCACTTTTAACCCAGCTTTCTAACAAGCTTCAATATATATTATTCTACTCTCCTGTGTATGTAACAGATCTTCTTTCTCTTCTTCTTCTTCCAAGTTGCTCAGTATTTCTTCCACTCAATCAAAGCATCAAATTTTCCTATTCAAGATCTCCCTCAGAACCTCTCAGAACCTCCACCGAGGATTCAATTTCCAGGTATGTTTCTGCTTCTTCATCTCCAGCTCTGGTGGTTACATTTAATGATGGTGACCAGAAGTTGATAACATCCATCAAAAAGCTCAGATCCTGTTTAGGAAAATATATAAATATATAAATGTGCTGGGTGGTTTTTGGTCAGTGCTGCTTCCTCTTCGTGTTCTCTCGTTCCCCTGAAATATACATTTTGGCTTCGATTCTCAGATAACTGCTGATAAACAATCTCCTCACGTACCTCCAACTGCCTCGGGCTCTCCAGCATTACACCATCTTCCAGGAACACAGTGAGGTTTAAAACATCCATCCAGCACCATGTGATACGACTCTCTTTTTTAATTCCATACCACCTTCTCCATCACACACACACACACACACACACAAACACACACACACACACACACACACACAAACACACACACACACACACACACACACACACACACACACACACACACACACACCATAAATAGTATATTTAGAGAACCTCCTGTTATTTCCGGGTTTCTTATATGGTTTTAAAGTCTGGGGGTTAAGGCTCAGGATGGTGACCAGCAGTTGATAAATTCCCCAAAAGTCCAGAGATCAATGAGATCTTGTCCCTCAACTCTGCTCTATAATGTCTGTCAGAAACTTTTCTGTCTCTATTACAGAGTTTTAACCACGAAGATCCCGACATCACAAACAAGGGTTGAGGTTCCACCTGCGTGAAGGTTGCACCAGAAGGATGGGTTTCAGCAGGTCATATTAGAATATTTTTGGAAAGCAGCCCCGTGTAAATACATGCCTGAGGAACTTAGAGGTGTGAAGGAAATGCCAGATCTCTGAGTTTCATTGCTTTTTTTTCCAAAAAATCTCATTTGTGATCTTTTGATTAGATGCATGGAGATATCGATCAGCTTCATTCTTCTGACTGAATGATTTAGAACATTCCAGAGCCAGGTGTGACCTCGTCTAACAACCTTCACAATCATCATGATTTCTGGTATGTTCTTTGGATTGAATTCATAGTGAAAGCACGGGAGAGAAAACAGTGGAGAAGGTCCTGTAGAAGGTTCAGGGTCGGTTCCTGATACCCTTTTAGCTGGTGAGGTCGGATTATTGAGTGCAGACTCCATTCCATCATGAGTTCTCCAATACTCTGGTATGCAGATCTACAGCAGAGGTTCTTAAAGAAAATATCTTCATGCTCTTAAAGGAAACAAACAGAGAATGTTCTCGTGTCAGATGAGTGGTATTTCCCAGAAAGATGCAGTTCTTTTCCAAACTGTTGGAGACAAACAATTGCATCTAACGCCTTTGGGTGCTACACGAATCATTTATACTAGGAGACCCAAACCTGTTTCCTGGAGCAATCAAAATCTGCCCTCCATGGGTTGGAAGATATGCTATTGAGCTCCAACACTGTTGAACACCTTTGGATGAATGTGAATGATGCATGCACCCCTAGGAACCTCCTCACCTTCTCACCTACATCACTACCTGACTTTAGTAACACAAATCCTTGTGACTAAATAAATCTCCATAAATCTCCATAAAATCAAGTGGAACATCTTCCCAGAGGAATGGAGGATATTATAACTGAAACTAAATGTGGAATGAGATGTTTAACATGTTTTTGAGAAAGAAGCTGATTGGTGATGTGGCTGGCAGATTAGTGAATATCAAACTTTTCAGAGATATTACTCACTCGACATGATGATAAAAATAAATAAACGTGTGTGTGTGTGTGTGTGTGTGTGTGTGTGTGTGTGTGTGTGTGTGTGTGTGAGACTGTTACTTTAGCTCCTGATCAATGTTTTAGGGAGGATAACACACACGACTGTAGTATAAATATAGCCCGAGGCGTTCACTCGCTGAACGATTTTCTCTCGTTGGATTTCCTCGGCCCATCAGAACCCACTCAGGTGGAACGGAGGTATCGATGTCGACATAACGTTTCTCCAAAGAGATATCGAGCCACTTTGTCCTGCTGACAGAAATATTTCCAGCGTTCCAGAGTGTAAAAAAGCCGTGCCTCCACTCGTCTGACAGCTAACTGTGTTCACGAGCATCACCGAGACGCTTCCTGGAACGTCCTGTAGATCAGATTTGTGGTGAACTCAATGAGAGGGAAAGTTCTCATGTGAGGAGATCCTGTGGAAGGTTCAGGGTCAGTTCCTGGTGACCTTTTACTTAATAAGGTCTGATTATAGAGTGCAGTTCGTCTGCACTCTATAAGTGTGTGTGAGAGGAATATAGTACCTTAGTGGTGAAGGTATTGGACTTGGATCAGATGGTCATGAGATCAAATCCCAGCACCACCAACTACTATTACTGAGCCCTTGAGCAAAGCTCTTAACCCTCAGTGGCTCAGTTCTAAGTCACTCTGGACTTAGACAAAGAATCAAACACAGAATGCAGAATGAAATAAATGTAGTGTTTCACTCTTCTCTCTTTATCTTCGCAACAGATGTTCCTGAGAACTGAACCTACCAGGCAGAACCTGGTGCTGCTGAGAGAAATGGCAGTCATCACTGCAGATGTTGTGTGCTGCTTTTTCAAATTTGTCACACTGAGCATGACATCTAAACATTTAAACATCTAAACATGACATCTGCTTTGGTTTTAGAGATGAGGTGATGGTGGTACATGGTGGTGGGGAAGCGTGGAGAGGGCGTTAATGATGGAGCGTTGTGGGGATAGTTGGAGAGCATGGTGGCAGGTGGAGATGGTGGAGTGGGGCAGTGGTGGAGGTCCAGCATGGTGGGATTGTACTTGGAGGTACAGGTGGGGATGTAGAGATGGTAAAGTGAGGGGTGGTGGAGATGATGGAGCATGGTAGGGTGGTGTAGTGTGAAGATGGAGCATGGTAGGGGTGGTGTAGTGTGGAGATGATGGATCATGATAGGGGTGGTGTAGTGTGGAGATGGAGCATGGTAGGGGTGGTATAGTGTGGAGATGATGAAGCATGGTATGGGTGGTGTAGTGTGGAGATGGAGCACGGTAGGGGTGGTGTAGTGTGGAGATGGAGCATGGTAGAGTGGTGTAGTGTGGAGATGGAGCATGATAGGGGTGGTGTAGTGTGGAGATGATGGAGCATGGTAGGGGTGGTGTAGTGTGGAGATGTTGGAGCATGGTAGGGGTGGTGAAGTGTGGAGATGTTGGAGCATGGTAGGGGTGGTGTAGTGTGGAGATGTTGGAGCATGGTAGGGGTGGTGTAGTGTGGAGATAATGGAGCATGGTAGGGGTGGTGTAGTGTGGAGATAATGGAGCATGGTAGGGTGGAGTAGTGTGGAGATGGAGCATAGTAGGGGTGGTGTAGTGTGAAGAAGAAGCATGGTAGGGTGGAGTAGTGTGGAGATGGAGCATAGTAGGGGTGGTGTAGTGTGGAGATGGAGCATGGTAGGGTGGTGTAGTGTGGAGATGTTGGAGCATGGTAGGGGTGGTGTAGTGTGGAGATGTTGGAGTATGGTAGGGGTGGTGTAGTGTGGAGATGGAGCATGGTAGGGTGGTGTAGTGTGGAGATGTTGGAGCATGGTAGGGGTGGTGTAGTGTGGAGATGTTGGAGCATGGTAGGGGTGGTGTAGTGTGGAGATGTTGGAGCATGGTAGGGGTGGTGTAGTGTGGAGATGTTGGAGCATGGTAGGGGTGGTGTAGTGTGGAGATAATGGAGCATGGTAGGGTGGAGTAGTGTGGAGATGGAGCATAGTAGAGGTGGTTTAGTGTGGAGATGATGGAGCATGTTGGTAGTGGTGGTGGTGTGTCATGTTGGGTGGATATGTTGGAGTGGAGGGTGGTGATTATGGACCATGGCAAGGGTGGTGTGGTGTGGTGTGAAGAAGAAAGCTGATGTTGATGGGAAGCATGGGGATGATGGAGCAGGTCCTGAGGCTTTTTGTATATATTTCACAGAGAAAAAGGAAAAAGTGAAATGTTCTCCGGCTCTGGTGTAAAAAGAGCCAAGCAGTTCATCACATCCGAGGGGCTGATCTTTTCTCCAGGTATAAATCACGTCCACACTGTTACACATCCTCCATCAGAAAGGACACGTATTTGTTCGGAACGTGTCCTGCATGCACAGCTCCTTATTATCTGCAGGAAGAGTGAGATCTTGCCGTGTCTGAGCTCCTACAGAGCTGTAAAATTAGTGCTGAAAAACGCTGTTGTGTTGCGGAGGTGCGAAGTGTTCGTCTAAAGCTCGAGAGGTTTTGTAATGGAAGATGTGGCCCAGAAAGAGCTGAGAGCTTCAGAAATAGCCAAGGTGTGAACAGGCTGAAGGATTACACCTGTGGGACTCTGCCAACAACATCTCACTCTTATTCCTTCTCTTCTCTTCCCTTCTCTTCTCTTCTCTTCTGTATTATTATACATGTAAACACCACCCTGAAAAGTCTGCAAAAAAGGATTTTTATGGCGTTTTGTTCAAAATGTTGTTATCATACAGAGGAGCATCAAAAAACACAATCGCTGCATAAGTGATGTTTCTTTTCTGTCTGTAACACCAGAGAAATCTCTCTCTCTCTCTCTCTTTCTCTCTTTCTCTCTTTCTCTCTCTCTCTCTCTCTCTCACACACACTTCACAATGCAGTGCTTTAAACTCCAAGGGAAATGAAGCTGTCAGGAAAACTGTCTCCAGTCCTTCAGGTCCTTTCTGAGCTTCAAATCCCATTCGCCTTCATCATGTCCTAAATCCTCCCCACTGTTATTAACCTCTCACTCATGCTGCATTCGCACCTCCTGAGGAAGGGCAGGAGGAGGAACAGGTGGAGGAGGAAGAGGAAAAAGAGGTAGAAGAGGAGGATGAAGAGAAAAAGAAAGAGGAGAACTAGTTAGAAGAGGAGAAGGAGGGAGAAAAGGAGGAGAAGATATAGGAGGGAGAGGAAGAGATGAGGAGGAGAAGGAAGATTAGGAAGAAGCAAGAGGTGGAGCAGAAAAAGTTGGAGAAGGAAGAGATGGAAAAGTAAGGGTGGAACAGAAAGAAATAGAGATCATGAGAAGATGAGGAGGAGGAAAATGGGGAGAAGGAAGATGAGAGGAAGGATTTGGAGGAGAAAGATATAGAAAAGAAGGAGGATAAGGAGAACGCCCTGGACCGGTTTCTGGGTGGAAAAGAAAGGAGGAGAGAGAAAATAATAATAATAATAATAATAATAATAATAATAATTTCAAGGTTCTACATGTCAGTATTAAAGAGGAAAACTGAAAAAAATTTCAGTTTATTTACATACAAGCGTGATTAGCATGAGAGCTGATTAGCATGAGAGCTGATTAGCATTGCACCAGGTATCATGATACCTGATTAGCCAGGCTAACATGGCAGCATTGTAACCTCAATAGTGTTCATCAAAAATATTGATATTTTTCATCATGAAAAAAAGACAGAAAGAGAGAAACACTGATCTGCTTCTGCTCATAACTCAGTTCAGTGTAACTATAAATGAATAAAAACCGTGACGTGCAGTCACAGGAAACCCCTGGTCTCTTGGTCACGTGATGAGATCTGATCTCTGGAGTCGTGTCTCTGTAACGACGCGTAACAGAGATTATTTCTCCTTCTGCTTCAGCACGTCTGCGTGTTTGTGCGCGTGAATAAAGAGGATCTGCGCTTAATTTAAATGCTAATCCTCTCATAACAGCTACGGAGCACAGGAACGCTGTTCCACATCACTAATCACGTCTGTGATTCCGGCCCACGTTCGGCGTTTCTCAGCCCAAAACAACACCATCAATAAAATCCAGTCCATTTATTTCATTACAAACATCAGATCAGATCTTCACACCTCCATTCCGTCCTTCTCATCCTGATTACTGACTACTACATCATCCATATTACAGCCTCGCTCTCTCTCTCTCTCTCTCTGTGTGTGTGTGTGTGTGTGTGTGTGTGTGTGTGTGTGTGCGATTTCATTTTATTTGCATCGCTCAAAGAAAAAGTCACGTCTCCTCTCTTCTTTTATGCGCTGCTAATTAAACCTTCAACTGAGGTGCAATATTTCCAAAAGAAAGCGATTTTACAGCATACTGGGGTGCGTGAAGGTTCAACACACACACACACACACACACACACACACACACACACACACACACACACCATAGCCCAGAAGCCTGTGGTGTCAGGAAATTGAATCAGGAGCGTTTATATATGACTTCTCCACCCAGATGTGGTTCTTCTCCGAACTGTTGGAGATACACAATTGTACAAGATGCCTTTGCATTAAATTTGTGCCTTCACTTGAACTAAGAAACCCAGGTCCCCTAGTGGTTAAGACGCAGCGCTCTCACCGCTGCGACCCGGGTTCGATTCCCGGTCAGGGAACCATCCCCAGCCACTCTTAGTGCCGGTCCCAAGCCCGGATAAATTGGGGAGGGTTGCGTTAGGAAGGGCATCCAGCGTAAAACATGTGCCAAATCAAACGTGCGGATGATCCGCTGTGGCGACCCCTAACGGGAGAAGCCGAAAAGAAAGTTTTACTTGAACTAAGAAACCCGAACCTGTTCCAGCATGACACACCCTCAGGCCTCCTCACCTCACCTTCATCACTACCTGACTTCATTAACACCCTTGTAGCTGAATAAATCTCCACAAACATCTAGTGGAACATCTTCTCAGAAGAGTGGAGCTCATTATAACAGGGAATGGAGTCGAAATGTGGAATGAGATGTTTAAGAAGCACATACCAATCTTATGGTCAGGTGTCCACAAACTTTTGACCAACTTTCTAAACCTTGTCATAAGTTTGGGAAAACAGGATAAAGAGAGAAAACATTAAAAATAACCGAAAAATAACATCAAATATTTCCTGTTCATGGTTCAGAAGTTTGCATTCGTCTCACACACACACACGTACACACGAACACACACACACACACACACACACACACACACACACACACTGTCCTCCCAGCCTTCTGCTGGTTTCCTATGCAACACATCATCTCTCTGGGGCTCTTCATTTATTTGTGTGTGTGTGTGTGTGTGTGTGTGTGTGTGTGTGTGTGTGTGTGTGTGTGTGTGTGTGTGTCTGTGATTAAGGAGTGTGAGTCAAAGGCAGCAGGACGTTCTCGCTACTTGTCGGTCTCTTCTTATTATGAGAGACATCCAATAAATCCATGGCTGGAGATCAGACCACAGTCAGAGCAGACTGAAATCAGATCTAATGATGGCTCTGAACAGGAACGGAGGAACGCAGGAAAGAAGGAAAGCAAAGATCAAAAGCAAAACATGGAGTAAATAGAAGAGAGTCCACGATGAAGCAAACACAATCAGGGTTTGGAGTAAAACCTCACACACGACTCTGTAGAGGAAATGAGAACAGAACGTTTCACACACACACCAGGAGAACATTCACCCAGGATGGGTTTCTGAATCAGAAGTTCTGAACACTGTGTGTTTTATAGATGCTTATATATAACATTCAGAAGACGTCCTGAAACCGATACATTTACTTTATTACAATTCTTAAGAAAATAAATTATTTTGTTAAATTAATTCCAGTAAAAGTGTAAATTCATCTTATCATTTTCTGACCTACAACATTCTGACCTCCAACACTCTTAACTCCAACTCTCTGACCTCCAACACTCTGACCTCCAACATTCTGACCTCCAACATTCTGACCTCCAACTCTCTGACCTCCAACACTCTGACCTCCAACATTCTGACCTCCAGCATTCTGACCTCCAACATTCTGACCTCCAACTCTCTGACCTCCAACACTCTGACCTCCAACATTCTGACCTCCAGCATTCTGACCTCCAACATTCTGACCTCCAGCATTCTGACCTCCAACATTCTGACCTCCAACTCTCTGACCTCCAACACTCTGACCTCCAACATTCTGACCTCCAGCATTCTGACCTCCAACATTCTGACCTCCAGCATTCTGACCTCCAACTCTCTGACCTCCAACACTCTGACCTTCAACATTCTGACCTCCAACATTCTGACCTCCAGCATTCTGACCTCCAGCATTCTGACCTCCAACTCTCTGACCTCCAACACTCTGACCTCCAACACTCTGACCTCCAACACTCTGACCTTCAACACTCTGACCTCCAACACTCTGACCTCCAACATTCTGACCTCCAACATTCTGACCTCCAGCATTCTGACCTCCAACTCTCTGACCTCCAACACTCTGACCTCCAACATTCTGACCTCCAGCATTCTGACCTCCAACTCTCTGACCTTCAACACTCTGACCTCCAACACTCTGACCTTCAACGTTCTGACCTCCAGCATTCTGACCTCCAACTCTCTGACCTTCAACACTCTGACCTCCAACACTCTGACCTTCAACATTCTGACCTCCAGCATTCTGACCTCCAACACTCTGACCTTCAACATTCTGACCTCCAACACTCTGACCTCCAACTCTCTAAACTCAAACTCTGTGACCTCCACCTCTGTGACCTTGACTATAAAGAGTGTATTTATTGTGTTTAATAAAAGAAGCGGTGAATAAACTCATCAGAGGCTCGACTCGGACTGAGATTGGAGAAGTTTCTGCTCTTTTATAATCTGAGTGTTTTTATTCTCTGTGTGTGAGAACGGAGAAGAAGTTCAGTCATCGATCTGTTTATTTACGTGAGCTGAAGCGCCGCGTTCGCAGATTAACTACCGCCGTCTTGTTAATGTCGCGTTGCGTCGCGTGTTGAACAAGCTGATGGATGAGCGATTGAGCCGCACACTCAGCACCGATCCTCTGTTATTCTCATTTGTCTGCATAAACACACACACACACACACACACACACACACACACACACACACACACACACACACACAAAGTGTGTCAAAGCTCATTAAAAACACATTACACAGACTTGGAGCTCCGACTCCAGCTGCACCGTAACGCTGTCTTTAAACCCGTCTGCTTGTGATCGTCATGGCAACAAAATACATGGCAACAAAAAAATAAACACGCCCAATTTATGGGAAAAGCATCGAGACCCGCGCGACACGCATGGACCCGCTTCATCCAAATTACTGCAGCGATAAACATCCTGTCCCTCAACAGCCTCTCATTTCTCCATCAAACATCAAAGTTGCTGAGAAATCGCACAAATACTGAAAGTTCTCTTCTGTCCTGAAAGCATCTGAGACACTTCCAAGATAACAGATTTACTTCTGACACTGGAGACTCCTTCCCTGATATTCTCCTTACAAACAACAGCAGTTTCACACATTCATCAAACATGTTCATGTGTTGTTTATTAATTAGTTCATTTTTCACTTAATTAATTAATTAATGTATTTATTTATTTATTTATTTATAATAATATTAATAATAAATACATAAATAAATAAATAGGTCGACCCGTACACATCTCTGTGAGTCTGCCGTTACTATAGAAACACATCTGTACTACATTAACACATCTGGAGATGCTCCTGACACTGGAGACTCCTTCCATAAACTTAAACAAAAAAGTAAATGCAGGAAACTTTTATGTATTTTTTTTATTATTATTTTTTATTTGACCACAGAAACAAACCGAACATTAAAACCAGAAACACGATCCGCTTCGTTAGCATTAGCATTAGCATTAGCGGGTGGTTTGTATCACGTATCGGTGGAATTATTCCGCTAATTATTGCGATTTCTGCGCAGGTGAATATCGCTCAGTCTGCTGTGGGATTGTTTTTATCCCGAAGGAACTCGCTTGTGTACGCTTATGTTTATGTTTATGAGCGCAGAGTCGTTGCGCGTCAGCGCGTTTGTTCGTTTAAAGGCGCATTTGTCTTGGTGTCAGGTTTATCGACGTGGACGGATGTGGATCGATGTCGAGAGAGCGCAGTTTGATGATGAGAAAGATTATCCTATAAAAAAGGGCTTTGGCAAGTGGCTGCTGCGTAATTCACCCTGTGTGTGTGTGTGTGTGTTTGTGTGTGTGTGTTTTGACGTTTATTACATCGAGTTGTTTGCCAGATGCTTTTACCTAAAGCCAGGCCCGGTCCAGCTCGAAGTAAAAAGCCGTTAAAGCTAACGCGCTTCACCGCTCGACGCTCTGCTGTTCCACTTCCTGCTACAGGTTTAACGCGGGGACTTTCACTTTTAGATTTTTGATCCTGTAATGGTGGACACTGGTTTTATCACCCTTTCGATCTGTTCCCAATGCTAATAACAGCAATGCTAGCCAAAAAGCCTAGCATGAACGGCAAGCTGTCCGTTACCTCCGCGAAGAGTTCCAGTGTTTAATAAACTGTTCTCAGAGTTTAGAGAAGGACGAAACAGCTGGATGGACGTTAGCTAGTAAACAGATGTGGAAAGTAAAAAACAAAACTACAACGACTGAAGGTTTTCACCTTTTTTATTCTAGAATCAAACATTTTCTATTTTAACTCCCAGATCGAAACTTTGATGCACATACCGCTTTATATTCTGACGTCTAGACGTGATTTGGGTTCAGCTAGTTTGTATGAAATTAGCAATATTAGCCTGCAAGCTTAAGTGATTAGCTCTGAATTCGATTCACCTGCATTTTATTAAATCTGTGTCCAAGTTTCTTTCGATGTTTGACTTTTGTTAGCATTAGGCTAGCTAGCTCTATGTTAGCATTAAGCTAGCTAAGTGTGCCGAGTGATGTTTTGTATTTCAGCTGAGGTACACGTGAGCATGTCGGTATGTTGAAGCTAGAACTCATTTAGCGCTCGTGCTGTGAGACGCTATTTTGATCTGATGCCACTTGTTGAGATCGTCTTAGAGTTTTGATTGGTTTTCTTAGCACACGCTTTCCGCCGTGTATTTTATTATTATTATTATTATTATTATTATTATTATTATTATTATTGGTTCTTCAGAGAAAAAAAACGAATAAGAAAATAAAATAATCTAAATATGTAACATCTCGGCTCCCAGTTAATCCGAGTATAAAAGCAGGTGCAATTTTACACACTACAAATAAAATCCGGTAAAACAATTATAGATTTTTTATTATTATTTCTATGGATGTTTATTTATTTGGGGGGTTTTGGGGGAGGAGCCTCCAGTGTCAATGCTTTGTGTTTGTGTTACACTGCAGGATCACACACAAGAAATATGGGTTTTTCTTTTTTCTAACATGAGTGGGTGATGATAAAAGAGAAAGAAAGAAAGAAAGAAAGAAAGAAAGAAAGAAAGAAAGAAAGAAAGCAAGCTGATAGAGGGATCGAGTCAGAGCAAATAATTAGCAAAGAATGATCAGGAGAAAAGAGAGAAAGTAGGGAAGGAGGGACTGAGCAAGAACGAGTGAAAGACAAGAATAGAGATGTGGAAAGACAGGGGGATGAAAGATAGAGAGAAAAAATAAGACAGATGGTCAGAGGTAGAAAGAGAGGGATGGGAATTGGATAAGAAAAGGAAGAGAGGGATAAATAGAAAAGACATGAGCAAGAAGAGGAGAAAAAAAGAGTAAAGAGAGAACAGTGGAATAGAGAGACAATGATAGAGAGAGAGGGAGAGCGAGAAAGAGAGAGAGAGAGAGCGAGAAAGAGAGAGAGAGAGAGAGAGAGAGAGAAAGAGAGAGAGAGAGAGAGAGAGCGCGAGAAAGAGAGAGGGAGAGCGAGAGAGAGAGAGAGAGAGAGAGAGAGAGAGAGAGAGAGAGAGAGAGAGAGAGAGAAAGAACGAGCGGGACAGAGGGAGAGAGAGAGAGAGAGAGACAGAGAGAGAGAGATATTTTCAGGTCAGTAGTCAACATCTTCCTTTCTGTATTGTGATTATTAAATGTGTTTAGAGAAAACAGACACACACACACACACACACACACACACACACACACACACAAGTCATGGAGTCATGGCCCTTTGCTTTTTCTCTGAGCAGAAGATTGGATGATGAAACGTCCTAAACGTCGTCTTTATGAAGATCATCTTTCATCCCTTTCAACTTTCCGTTGCTTCTCCTCCAAACAAACGCCAATCGGATTTGCGGCTCTTTCGGACTCTCGCTAATGCGATCCTGATATTCTGTTCTTATTGGATTGGCGTGAGGGGGTATGAGGGGCAGAAGGGGGAGGGAGTGGAGGAAGTAAATCTCCAGAGTGCTCAGATGGACAAGCTGATGTTTTAAGTCCTTTCACAAAACAATTATCTGTCCATCGTGGAGAGCCGTGACTCAGCTACCAGACGAACAACACAAACTCTCTCCTCCTCGTTTCCCTCACGTTCTCCTCCATTTCTCCTGACAGCATGGAGACCCCATTCAAACCTCCAGTGCTCTTTAACGAGCACCACTTCACCTGGTTCATCTTAGGCTGTAATGGAGGAAATAAAACTAGGAAACACAAGGCTTGGTGCTGCAGGGGTTGAGGGTCATCAGAACATGTCCTGAGCAGGATTAGAGGTGAGGTTATTAAACCAGGTTCCAGGGGTTTGGTCAAGTCTGGAGGTTTGGCAAACATCTCAAGCAGGTTCAGAGGGATCTCAGTGCAGGCTTATCATTGGGGAAGGTCATGAGCAGGGTTGGAGATGTAAAGAGGCAGGTTCAGAAGCAAGGCTGAAGTGTTCTGGAGGTTTTAAGCAGGACTGCAGAGGTCTGAAGGTGTGAAGCAACATTAGAGGGTCTAAAGTCTATGGGCAGATTTGGAGCAGGGCTGAAGGAGTTCTGGGGCAGATTTGGAACGTTTGGCGGTTGGAAAGTCTTGGGGCAGGTGTTCAGCTGGAGATGGAGGAGACTTGAGCAGGCCACTTGTGGAGCAGATCCAGAACGTATAGAGCTTTCAGAACTTTCATTGTAGACTGTGAGAGTTCTTCCTCTGAAGGGTAAATCCGAACACTAACCACATCTCATCTTCTCAGCAGAAATAAAACTGACTGTGTTTTACTTTTCATACAGTCACAGTCAGTTTTCAGCTACAATTAAAAGCCAGCAGCTTCCGTTTCTCTCGCTGAGCTTCTTCTCTAAACTGCAGTGGCGTGATTCGATTTTTGGGACGATTGTTTATGTTCCTGTCAGGGAGACGAGTCATTAGGATAAATGATTCCATGAGACACGTGTTACACTCGGCCATTTGTAAATATTAAATCACAAAGACAGATTGATAAATAAAGATTTCTTTGATTGGGAATGAAAGGTATTATTTAAGATTTTATCTCTGGAGACTTCTGATCCTCAACATGTTCCTCTGGATTTTCAATACATCTGTTTACATCAGCGAAGATGAGGAAGCATCGCTCAGGCTAATTTAATAACCCTGTTGACAAGCACATGCACACGGAGTCCTCACATGCCTGTGATTGAAATTCATGCCTGCAGAATTAAATCAGATCCTGCATGCTCGAGTGGCTTCATGTTTTAGAGACAACAGGCGGATTTTCCTGGGCGGGAACAGAGTGCGGACAGACTGATCCGATTACAGACGACGTTTGATTGATGGATGCTGTGTTCTGCCTGACAAAATGACTTTTTTTTCCTTTGGGCAAAAATAAAACAAGGAGTCCAGATCCTCCTGTTTAACATAATACAGCTCGTGTCTCCAGGAAACGTCTGAGCAACTCCAATACAGATGAGAAATTTCACTGGAGCTGAAGTGATTCATGGAATTTATAAGACCTGCTAACAGGGGGGCGGAGTCAACAAGTTACACACGTGTCCAACCCGGATTCTTTTTTAGCTCCAGTTTCTGCAACCTGCTACTGGGGCTTTTTATTTTCCAATAAAAGCAAAAATGTCATTTTTATCTATTTATGGTTACATTTAATGAAAAATCTTTCTTTTGTTCGCCTGATAATAATAATTATAGGGGGCTTGGCTCAGAGTGAGAGCATTTTTCCAGAGAGACTTACAATTATATATTATTATATTATATTATCTGAGCACTTGAGGGCCATGCTCAAGGGCCCAGCACTGGTAGCTTGGTGAAGCTGAGATTTGAACTCATGACCTTTTGATTAGAAGCCCAAAATCCTACCTGCTGAGCGCCCACATCCCAGAGTTGACTCTTTTAGACTTTCAAATCAACCTCTCAATGCTGTAGGTCAAAACGTATATCAGACGTCTCTCGGGCACATTTGCTCGGCCTCACCCAGAATTTCACGTTTGCTCTTTTTTCTTTTCGCTGTCTGTGATAAAAACGCAGACGTGGTCAGAACAACACCAGTTACACCATTAGTCTGTTTTGATACCACCTCAGAAAGCTTTGATGTTCTAACCCTAACCCTGGTCTTGTATAAGAAAATGCGATTCAGAGTCTATTTATTCGACGTGTTCAGGTTTTTCTGAGGACCCAGTTTTTTGAATCTCTCTCCTCCAGGCAGCACAAACACAGACCCCCAGTCTACAAACACTGCAGCAGATAGAACCACGTTATGAGGACGACCGATTAAGAAACATCATCAGTTGGTTGATGAACAAGGTTTTCTGTATTATATCATTTTCACGTTCTGCTACTCGGCTTCGTCTGGATCCTGACACTGTTTTGACTCGGCTCTTGACTCGGAGGTGACCAGAAAGTTTCCTTGAGACATTTTTGTTTATTTCGAGTTAACACACACACACACACACACACACGATTTCAAATTCACCTCCAGAGACGTAAATGAAATGTTGTCGCTGGGCATCAGGGAGAAAAGCGAGGCACGCTGTTAAAGCTCTGAAAGCTGCAATCAGCAGCGTACGGCGCGATGCCATGAGACAAATTGGTTTGTATTGTTGGCTGCTTCTCGCTCCGAGTTCTGCACTGAATTTAAATCAGAACGCGAGTCAAACCCGTACAAACTCTCGCTTGGGAGCAGCAACTCTGAACTTCTGTTTACTGACTCGAGCTTGCCGAAGAGCCCACACACCACACACCGAAGAGGAGGAGGAGGAGGAGGACGACGAGAAGGACGAGGAGGAGGACGAGGAACACGGCCCAATGACAGATGGTGTTTTTTTTTTACAGTGTGACTCCCGGCTCGCTGGGCTTGATGACCTCGAACATTTCTTCTTCTTCTTCTTCTACTTCTGCTGCTGTTGCTTCTGTTTCTGCTGCTGTCGTATATTTTTGGAAGCTAAAAACATGCAGCTCCAAGGTTTCAGAGACTTCCACATCTCAGAGGAAAACTGTCTCCAGTAACCAGTCCAAGTGTTGGAATGATTTACATTAGTATGAGATTTAAAGACATGCTAGGAATTAAAAAATCACCTAAAACATGCTACAAAACAAGCTAGCATGCACGACTAGGAGACGCTAAATGCTAAACAAAAAGGTGTTACAAACTTCCAAAAATAAATGCTACCAAATTGGGCAAATATGCTGAAACATGTAGCACCTAATTACTCTGAAAGACTTGCTATGCTAGCATGTAGCTTTAGAAAGACATGCAAGCAATCAAAGACTGAAATATGCTACGGGATGTAACATTCTTCACATACAAGACATGCTAATCAACAGATTAATTTACACCTACTTGGAGACATGCTAAATGTACAGAAACATTTAAACAACCCATGCTGATATGCTAGGAAAGATGCTAACATATGCTGATTAAAATATGCTATTTTCTATATCATAACACATTATGTGGACGTGTTGAAATATATGCTAGGGAAGTTGCTCGCAGTAAAGAAAACGTGGAATGCTAACACAAAACCTGCTTTAGCAGATGCCGCTCGAACAGCACACATTAGCAGATAAAAGGAATGCTAAAGGACTAGCTTGCGTAATCAAGAGGCATGCTAAGATTCATGCTAAATATACTGAGACGCACTAGAAAACCTGATATGATCTCATACCTGCTAGAAAACATGCTAAATGTGGTAGGACAGAGTGACATAGGAGAAGTAATTACTCAGAAGAAACATGTGTTAGGACGTGCTTTAGCGTTCAGTGTGGTGAACACGTGCTGGAATGTTGGAAACGTGCTAAACCTGACGGTGCATGTAATAATAGAGACTCTTATTATTTTTTATTATCTTGGAACCAGAGCATAAATAGAACTGACCCAACTCGTGTGTGTGTGTGTGTGTGTGTGTGTGTGTGTGAACATCAGTAAGGACAGTGTGTTATGCTAAGCAGCAGGTCGTCAGGTACTTGTTATTTTTGCCTGGAGGGAGAGAAGCTCTGACAGGCTGAACAATGACTCCATAAATCAAAGCTCATGTGTAACTGCATCACGCTCGTCACCTCTCGCACCTCCACCTCGTCTTCTTCTTTTCTTCCCTCTGTGTTTTTCTTAGCGCTTTACGTTCCGCTACAGAGACATGGCTCGCGTGAATCAAGAGGGTCGTGACCGGGAAAAAAAAGGGAACATGAAGTACAATGGTAAGGAAGATCACTGCTGCAGAACATTCCACCTCTTTACATGAATACATTCCTGGTTGTGTTTTAACTTCAGCCTGAGGGTCTACATAGTCAGAAGCAGATTCAATCCACCAGATGATATTAATAAATATGAGCGAACTGGTTCCGCTGGCAGCCGTACATCCTCAAGCCATCAGACGAGGTGGTACACTTAGGATCATGAGCAGTTCCTTGCCTTCTCCATCTCCTTTGTATTTTTAGCCATGTCTACTCTGTTCTTCTAATTTTACAGCTTATCGGTGGTGAACTTCTTGTTGTTACACCGCTGTATTTACTCTGGTGAGGTCTTCTCTTGATTGTAGACCTCTGACACAGACACGCCCACCTCCTGGAGGAAGTTCTAAGTAAGTCATTATTTATTTATTGATGTTTCAAAATAAGGTTGCGATATTTGCTTTAATTTTATTTATTATTTTAGAAGTAAAATCATTTAAATGAAAATGTTTATTTTACATATCATTTTTAGAATGATTTATTTTATATATATATATAAGAGAGAGATTCGCTTATTACCATGAATTGTGGAAATTTGCTGTTTATAAAGATTGTTGAACTTCACTGATGATAAAATAAAAAGAAAGAACAGATGTGTGTAAATGTAACAGTGTTTGTTTCTGTACATCGGCGATGCAGGTTTTTACGGTTCACTCACAAATAACACTGTATGGAGAAATCCATTCTAAAGGTTAAAGGTCAGGATCCAATGGGGGGGGGGGGGTATTTATTGTGTGTGTGTGTGTGTTTGTGTGTGTGTGTGTGTTCTGATTAACTGCTCGACACACACACACACACACTCAGCTGAGTCAGGAAGCGGAGTTTGGAGAAAATCCCAAGCGACCAAATGAAATTGAATTTTGCGTTTCCACTCGAGATCCTGAGAACAACAAGCAAGAAGAAAAGCCTTTTATGGTTATTTATTTAATTGAATCAACACTTAAAGGGTTTAAAGCTTTCTTTTATTTTCACCCACACTAGGGGCAATTACACACGTGTGTGTGTGTGTGGGGGGGGGGTGTTTCATGTTTAAACATTTATTTATTTATTTATTTATTTATTTATTTTTTTTTTTTTCAATTAAAAACAAAAATTTTTCTTTAGTGTGCATTAATGATTTTTATTGTCATTTTTTACTGTTTCTTTGAATAATAATAAAAAAAATTTTTTTTTATTAAAAATCAGATTTTAGGTTTATTTCAGGAGGATTTTAAACAAAACACTTGTTTTTTCTGCCACAAGACAAAGTGACAGAGACAAAACAAAACGCTTCTCATCTTCATATTCTTCTTCTTCTTCTTTGGGATCCTGCTCGAGGATTCATTATCGAGGGACGACAGAAAAATTGGAAATGCTTATCTGCTGTGAAATAACACTGTGTGTGTAGCGGTGCGACTGTAGCCCCCGAGTCCCCCGAGTCCCACACCAACTCTCTCAAGAGTCTTTCCGAGAAAAAATAGAGAGAAAAGAACAAACCCGAAATGATTTGATGAAGCATAGACGAGTCGGTAAAGTAAATCCACAGAATAAAGAGATTATGGTGTAGTTTTTTTTTTCTCTGAAGAGCCACACAAAAGAGAAAAGATAATTAACGCTAGCGGGACTTTGAAGCGTCGCTGCTGGAGATTAAAAAATTAATCAAGAATCGTTTAGAAAAAAGCTTGAAGAATAGAGAGAAAGCTCCTGCGGTGACGGATTTTCAGCTCAACAGAAGCTCAAAATACAGTTCGCTTCATGCTAGCAGCTAGTCAGGATCGCTAGTAACATAGCAACCCTGTAATCATTCTGCATCTTTAAATGGTAAACATTTAAATATTATCATTTTTATTTAGAAATTTAAATTCATTATCTGAGATGTCAAATATATTAATAGCTTATTAAAATAAGTATAAATAAATGATAAATGTTTTGTCCTTTTTAGTATTTTTCATCCATTTGCCATGAAATACTAAAAATTACTAAATGTATTTCTTGGACAAATAACAAGTCATTTTTTATATATTTTTGTATTTTTTTGGTAAATAAAATCCATTTGCTTAATTAAATGTAACCTCTATTTTTTCACCAATAACATACCGTACTAGTTGCTGTCTTTAAATTCAGTTTATATTTTGTTTTATTTTATCTCTTTATTTCATTTATTTGTTTGTATATATTCCAGCTTTATTTCCTCTGAAATTCTTCTAATCAAATCGTGTATCAGAGATTCAGGAAATAAAGTAAAGAAAAGGCACTTTTGCTTTAAAACATTTAAAAAATCTGGTTTCTGATGTGCATAAATCCTTTGTTAGATCTCCTGTACTGTGATTGGTCAGCACTTGATCGGTGGGCGGGGCCTAGTCATGTGTTAATTCTCTGAAAAGCCAATTGTATTCAGGAAAAACCTAACACCCCCCCCCCTCCTTTTTCATCCAATTGTTCCAGCCATTGCGGATTAAAAACTAATCTCTGATCGTCTTCGCTCCTCTGTTAGCCGTCGCTAAATTGCTCGGCATCTGTTTGTTCACCTGTGAGCTCATCAGTTGCATCGCTGTGGTCAAATTAATTGAATCCATTCCCATGCTGACATTCCTTAATTTCCTTCTGTCAGAGTGAAGATTATCATCACGTTCTCTTCTGTATCTGTTGGTGTTATATTTGCGATGTGAGGATGCACGTGTGGTGAAAGGATGCTACGCGGATGGTTGATCGAGACGAGGTTTCGGATGAACACGTCTAGACGGCTAATTAAGAGCTACGGGAGACATGTTTTAGGAAACTGACGTTGGAGCTAGCCTGACAATCAGCGCCAAATTTACAAACAAACTCTGTGGTTTCTGAGACACCGGAGCTGTTAGTTGCCTGGTCTGAGACGTTGAGGTTACTCAGCGTTTGCGTTAAAGCAGATCCATTTCCATAACAATGTCTGACTGAAAAAGAGAGGAACTCGGAGGAACTGTCTGTGATGCAGGAGAAGTATAATGATGTGGACTTTAAATGGTGAAAGAGATTTTCTCTCCTGCACCTCTGAAGCCTCACAATAGCTCCATCTTTTCTCCATCACTCGTCTGTCACTACTTTTTTACCCACATGCCAATTTATATTCAGTTCACCGACATTTCCGAGAGCTCAGTATCTTCACCGCGCTGGCAGGACCTGCTCAAATCTGACCTCAAATAACTTTCTGGAGTTTTAACAGAATAAAGAGCCTGGACTTGCTGTGGACTTCCTTTTTTTCTTCCTGTTTTACTGCTAGTTTCACTCTTTCCCTGTTATCACACTGACTACCATCTGTCCCATAAACATCACTAACCATCTCACTGTATTAGACTGCACAAAGTATTGGCACCCTTCAATGTCTCGGTTTGCCCATCAACTTTCCCTTCATTATATCCACAGCTACCAATCAGAGAGGGTGAAGGCTACCACATGGTATCTTCTATAAATCATGAAGACAAACGACCAAACCTTTTTGGACTGCTGCATCACAGGCTGGAGTAGCATGATTGGATAGTGTTGCTGTGATTGACAGGCAAATGTAAGTAAGCCCCACCCACTCCGAGTACAAAAATCTAATGTAATAACATAATGCTCACGAAAACATGTGGGAAATTTCTCTGGAAACGTTCATCCCATCATTTTCCAGCTGCGATAAGCTGACAATGTGCAGGAGCAGGCGGGTTTAGCAGACACAGGCATGAAGTTCAGCAATGAGAAACAAGGCTTTATAATAATACAATGGGTGTTCAAGTCAAACCAGGACTTTCCTGGTCTGGATAATCCACGCATAACCTGTCATCAAATTGCACAAGAGACGAATCTTTCTGTGGGAACGGTGAAGAACATTTGCATTTTTTCGAAAAGCACACACCGGGTACCAAGACAATTTTCTGCTTTTGACCGACACAGAAGAAGTGAAGTCTGCACTGAGGTTAACCGTTTTTTGGACTATTGGAGTTCCTCGTAGGTGAGCATTTCAGCACTGGTGAAGCAGGATGTCCTTGGATGGCTCAGGTGTACTGACAAATCTTTCAATCGGAATCTTTCCAGGCATTAGTTAAATGCTGTTATAAGTGTACAAATGAAACAGGGGATTTTGTCGAAAAAATCAATGCAGTTTTCACTCCTGGTTTACCTTAAACACCAATCATCAGTTGTGTAAAATAACATTTGAACCTGAGAGACTCTCTCCCAGACAGCAGGGGGTGCTCCTCCTCAAGTACTGAGGCTTTGCCTTTTACATTAATGGCCTTTTGGTCTTGATATGTTTAGAGACCGAATCGATGTTGAAATCCCTTCTACACTCGTGGACTTATCCTGAAAATTCCACAACTTGCTTCAATTCTGATTGGTGTCCCGACATACCAGCGATCCTGTGCTTCAAATCCAGCAGAATGTCTGATGGACAAACTGTTCAGCTCAGATTTCCAACACGTTCTTACACAAATGTCTTTTATCTGTTCATATCGGGTTTTTTTGTAAGGAGATGTTTTATTTAGCGTGTGGAAGGAGGCCACTTCTGTACGTCGCTCTGGATAAGGGCGTCTGCTAAATGCCGCAAATGTAAATGTAACAATCCGAGTTGAGGCTGAAACATCATCATCTTCATTATCTTCATCAGCTATATGTTTCTTTGTAACATAACAAGCTGGTGTTTTAAATCCGCTCAGAGGATTAGTTGAGATGCAGCTCTCTCTTCGCCATTTCGCTTCATCCCCGATTCTGACCTTTTCCCAGACTGTTGGGCTCGAACAGGATTTACTTTTGATGATCACGTCTGTCTGAAATACGCTGAACATTCTCAACACGTCGTTTCAGCTTGCAGATGAACCACATCGAGAAAAAGAGAGAGAGAGAGAGAGAGAGAGAGAGAGAGAGAGAGAGAGAGAGAGAGAGAGAGAGAGAGAGACCTGATGTCGGTCTGATGGATTATTGTAATCAGACTTTAATAAGACTTGACTCTTGACCCGGTTTATCTGTCTGATGTTTCGAATTCAATCTTTGACCCATTTTCCGCTGCCTGTAATGCAGAATGCACAACGGAAATCAAATCTCTTGCTATGTATGACGAGGGTGCACAAACTTTTGCACTCATCTCTGTGAAGGTTTAACACCTCATACTGTGTGATTTTACACTGTGTGTATAATAAAACACTTTACACAATTCCTGCATAATTTTGTGTTTATTTTTTCTTTCTTTCACAAACTTGTGAAGGTCAGAAGACGTGTTCAGATAAATCAGGGCTTTTCTCTGTGAAGGCCACATGATGTTTCCTCTCAGGCTGGAGGACATGGTCTAACGCCACGGGCCGGAGTGACCACCAGCACTACTGTGGAGATTTTATTAGGATTTTAAATGATGCTGGATTAGTTAATTATCTTAATCCTCACCATATAAACAAATGTATTATATTAAAAGAGCATTATTACTATCATAATAACATTTATTTTCATTTTCATTGTTACTGAAATCAGAACATTTACAAACTTATGCATATGCATGTGGTTGGTGGGTGAATCTGATGAATAATGAATATATGTTAATAATTAGAGGTGGATGGATAGTGGATTTTACTGATATGATATCGATAGCTGGGTCTGGATCGTTCTCGCTGATTAACCGATTAACCAACCAATAGTTACAAACAATAGATACTGGATAAAAACCAAACCAAACATCACACTACTGAACTTTATTACTAAAATAAAAAACAGTACCGAATCATGAAAATGTGCTAAAGGAATGAAATATGAATATATTCTTTAATAAATATAATGATGTAATTAATAAATTATAAATAATTAAATATAATATAGCGCTCTCCGTGCGCCGCGCAGTCTCACGTGTAAAAACAAACAGCATGTGATGTCAGTGATTTCCCTCTAGAGGCCGCTCTCGTAATGACGGCAGAGCAGAAGCCGGAAAAACTATCGCTGTGGATTTTTCCTGATAGCCGATAATTCCAGTGATCAGCTATCAACTATCTCGACCTCTATTAATAACTAGAGGACATTTTAGTTTGAAAGCCAAACGTTATTATATATGAAATATGAGTAAAACATAGATTTAAAATGACATCTCCAAAATATGTCCTTGCATTGTTTAGAAAGCCGTTCCACATGTAGGGGCAGGACATAGTTTGGTGTCCCCTGGGCTAAAGGGTTAAAATGGATCTGGTCTTAACCTTGACTTGACCTTGACTTCCCTTATAGCTCTTAAGTATTAACTCAATCTCATCCACTCCAGCTCCTGGACTTATCCTGGTGATTATAACAT
>NC_139584.1:30023959-30038959 GCF_946808225.1 Silurus aristotelis | reverse complement strand
GATGGAATAGATCGATCTATTTAGAGCAAGAAAGTGTTAGAAAAAGAAAGACAAACAACGAGTGGAATAAGTAATTAAGAAAGCTAAACGACCATGGATGGATGGTTGGATGGATGGATGGATGGATGGATGGATGGATGGATGGATGGATGGATAGATAGATAGATAGATAGATAGATAGATAGATAGATAGATAGATAGATAGATAGATAGATAGATAGATAGATAGATAGATAGAGCTTATCATATGTCAAGCAGGCAAGCAAGGGCAAACGGGAATGATAGCTAGCTGCCCGACGTTAGCAGTAAAGACCATGACATAATTTTTCTGAAGCTTGTGTTAGCTACAGCACGTACCTGTATATGAGCCCTAATGACTTTCTAATTTAATACACTTTAAAATCTAACTCATACAGTGTACAAGTGAAAAATAAATTGTTTCTTGGTGACTGATCAATATAGCATAAGGCTAATGATTCAGACAGGCTACTGAAAGAGTTGACAATATTACAGCATTGCTAATATAAACATTTCTCTAAAATGTGTCTGCAAAAACTTTTTACTGACATACTTAAAAAAAAAAAAAAAAAAAAAAAAAGATTATACTATGTGAGCAGTTAAACATACAAGTGTTTACCATTGATATCTTAAAATGTTAATTAAATGTATCTTTATAACTACATAATACTCTTAATACCCTTAGCTTGACTAATATATAACAAAACATTAAAAATACCAACATTTACCACAGAAATGTGAAAAAAAATACTGAAAAGTCTCTTTTCAGTAATCAAAATTATACTTTATTACACCGACATCACTGTGTGTATAACAAAAAACTTAAAAATGCAAATGTTTACCTCAGAAATGTCAGTAAAATTGTTTTAAAAAAAACCCCATTAGACTAAAACAAGATTAAATTTATACTCAGTATCACCATTATTCAACTTTACAAAATGCCTACATTTACCTCAGAATTGTTGTTTAAACTCTAAAAAAGGACTCGTTATGATTAAAATAACACTTCACTCACACATTACAACCACAACTTTGAAGGATTTCACATAAATTACTTGCGATTCGGATATTCAAGTTGAATTTTTATAATGTTCTCACAAAACAGTTATCAATGTTTAGTTTAGCCAAACAATGTCTTTTTTTCTGAACATCTGAGGTAAATGTTGATATAAAAAATGATTTTGTCTCATTTTTGCACATCTTGTCATGCTACCTGATAGCTAGATAAACTGTAAGACTCAGTTATTACCTCACTAATGCAGGATTTTCAGTCATTAAAGCAGATTGAAAATTGTTTGTAAAAGGACTGAAAGTGACTTATATCCTTGATTATTTCCTCTTATTTCCACTCTTACTGATAGCTAGGTATATTAGCATTAAGTTTTATCGATTAAACACTGAGCAACTATATTTTATAGTTTGCTAGCAAAAGTATTGTGACAAGTTTAGTCTCCTGAATAATTACTTGTGTAGATGTTTGGAGTGAAGGTGCTGCTAAGAAATTATAAAAGCTAATCGTTGTTCGTGTCCTTCGCTAAATTATCAAGCGCTAGGACATCATTGTTTTTTGTTGTTATTAGCGGTCTCCACTCAAAAAGCCCCAGAACGGGCTGTAATTATTCCATTTGTTCCACGCAGAGTGCACAAACATCCCGACTAATGAGGGGTAACGAGAAACAGGTGAGAGCAATCAGCAACCATGGAAACGCAGTAACAGGAACAGGAACATTACCTAGCATATAAGGTAATGTGAGGTAAGCTAGGGTCAAATCGCGGCAGATGGCGCAGACAATACGACAAGCGAATAGGGCCCGAATCAGCACCAACGCGGCACTAATTAACCTAATGATGAGCTGTGGCACAGAGACGTGTTTCTCTTTATGTTGGCTTGTGATTGGTCAGAAAGTAGTGATTAATTCTCTAAAACAGCAACTCTGACAGTAGTGCAGGTTTACTGTATAATAATGTGCTCGTTTTTAATGTGTTGTGGTTTCTATAGCAACCGCTAGTCCATAGGGACATATACAGCAGATGCTCTGTGCAAGTTTTCTGTAAAGAGGCGTTAACATTTATGGAAGGAGTCTCCAGTGTCAGAGAAGGACTGAGGAGTTTATGGTTTCTCAGTCACACGATGAAAGAAGGTGCTCTTATTTTTCATCAGTAACTTTAGGAAAGAAAGAATAAAAAGAGGCTGTTGTGCTATAGTGTAACCTCGTTCCACAGATGTCTAAAACGCGAAATGTATCTATAAATGGATAAAAAAAAAGATGTTAACACATCTGCAAGTTAATCATTGACAGTGAGTTAGAACAAAGAGCAAACATGAAATTGTGCGTGAAACTGATAGACGTACCACAGAGACGTACGTTCGATGTACAGCGTCGCTGCAATGAGTTGTTCGAGGAGCACACTTGAAGCTTTTTGATACCACCTTGTAGTTGTAAGAGCAATAAAACACACACCTGAATGGTTTACAGAAATGCTGAGTGATTTGTAGCAGTAGGAGTAAACAGGTAGCGTAGTAACGGTAATAAATGAGAGCTGGCTTAAAGCTAGCCCGAGTGTCTCGCGCTGAACGAGTGGAAATTCCTCCTCTCTCACTGAGCTGTAGGACATTAAGAGTACTTCTACTGCAGGATTAACACACTGAGGTTTTTAATGTCTCCATTCATCAGCTCTCTGCCTCACTTTGTCCTCCTGTATAACGTTTAAAACTCAGGCCTGACCTTAGCGAGCGCTATTGAAAGCCCATTAAGCTGTGTTTAGTGATATTAAAAGCCCATCAGCCGTGTTGGATGGCTTCCTTTGGGGCTGTAATGACACTTACCTTGTGTAAGGGCACTTGAACAGAATCGAACTCCGGATGCGAATATGGTGCCGGGACGTGAGACTAGACATCGAGGAAAGACATTTTTAGACAAAAGACATAGTCCACATTTGATCATGTAACACAACAGCACGTTAATGAGCCTTAATGGCAGGTTAAAGGTGAACAAATGATCAGTGACTTCAGTCATTAAAGTGACCAATGAACAAAAGACCCCGCCCCCTTTTACCTACAGCATGGTGTTATTCTTCCATTCAACTGTGGGAGTTTCCTTCGAAATTATGCCCTAATACTGAAAATACATATTTCTTTCAGGTTTGTCCAGGATAAAGAGTGTTCAATATGGAGATGGTGTTCAGGTAAGTGGGTGTGGTTTTCTTTTGGGGGTGGGGATGGGGGGTGGCTTTGTGGATCAATGAGGTTCAAAGCATCTGGATTTTGCTACACTGTAAGAATGATGTGTTTGGTCTGATATACTACACATTAGATTCGATTTGATTAGATTAGATTAGATTAGATTAGATTAGATTAGATTCAACTGTATTGTTGTTGTGCACGATACATGTACAGAGCCAATGAAATGCATGTATCATCTAACCAGGAGTGGATAAGTGGCCTATTTATAATAAATAGCAGTGTGATGAATATGTACAGAGTGAATAATGTACAGAAGATGCAGCAGGTAATAAATTGTGCAGAGGATAAACGTGTCAGGAAAAAAACAATCCTTCAGTCTGTTTGTGTCTCTGACGCACCTGAAGCTTCTGCCCGATGGGAGAAGGGTGAAGAGTCCATGGTTGGGGTGAGGGGTGTGATTATATACTTTACACTTTAAAACTTTGTTTTTATTTATTTTTTATTTATTCTATTTGTCTCTACATACTGGACAGCCGGAAAAATGTATGAACGGATTTGATTTTGTTTGTTCGAAGGCAGAATTCTGACACAGCATTAAAAGTGTTAGCAGCGTTTGTGTGACGCTAAGACGATAAATTCTTAAAAATAAAATCAATCCTTATAACCGCAATCCCACGTGGAGAAATGTGTTTATGGACCACGTTTCTGTAAAATGGTGCTGACTGATCTATCTTCATCATACTGTACGACCTGAGAGGATGGAGATCTGCTGTTGGCTTGCTAGAGAAACTTTAAGCAAGTCTCAGAAATTGCTTACCGCACCTTTAAAGGAAAAGACACAGCCTGCGCCTTTAATAAACTCAATCGTACGTATTCGAAATACATATTTTACCCCTGAAGACTTGGATTCGTATCCACGCCTATTCGTTGATTATTTATTGCTTTTTATTTAACAGGGGGATTAGTATGCGTTAGCCGGTGTGTGGAGTGAGATTTTTTAATATCTCCTGATGTTTTAAGCATTAGCTATGGAAGAGAGGTCACGTGTGCTGGATGCTCTCCCAGCGCCACGTCTCTCCGTAGCTCAGGATGTGCGCTTCAGGGAGGAAAAGCAGTCTCATTATACCGAATATTGCCGCTCGCGCGATGTGCCCTCGGATACTCATTTGGCCCGGTCACAACTTCATTATGCTGCTTTTTTTCGCTCCGTCACCGCCATGAATACTTCATGAACTTCCTGTGTGGGAAGGATGCCTTTGAAACGGCTCCTGCGAGTCAAGACACTGCCTCAAATTACTGCAGGGAGAAGAAGCTTCCTCATCTGCTTGAGAGAGTTTTGAGATTCTGCTTGGTGAGCACAGGGGGAACGCAAACTCATATCCATAATGTAAATAGGACGCAGTGCGTTCCACAAGGTGGAGGAGTTTCCTCCAAACTTTCTGTTCTACTTCACACATCACTAACCACACACCCACACGCCCTGAAGGGTCACCACAAGGTACACACATATGCACGTTTTTGGATGCAGGAGCACAAAATTTTGTCTTCACTTAAACCAGGAGATCCAAACGTGTTCCAGCATGACAATGCCCCATGCACAAAGTCAGCTCCATGAAGATCTGCTTTACATGGTTTGGAATGGAAGATCTCCTGCTATAGAGCTCCATTGAACAAAAATGAATGTGAACACTGACTGCACGCCAGACCTCCTTACCTTCTCTTCTACATCAGGACTTCACTTCATTTGTGGATAAATAAATCTCCACAAAATCTAGTGGAACATCTTCCCAGAAGAGTGGAGCTTATTCTTACAGTTAATGTGGTAATGAGATGTTCAAACTTGGTGGGACAGGAATTTGGGACAGAAGGTTTGTGAATTTTGGACGATTGATTATTCAATTATTTGGCAAAGCAAACTGAGAAGTTTTTTGGAGTTTGGACATACAGTTTGGGAAATCAGGACATTGTTTTGGGGAATTTGGACAGTCTGGGAAAATTTATTAGATTATTGTGATATTTAGGAATTTGGGATGTTTTTTTATTTTTTTTTTGGACAGCAAGTTTGGGAGTTTTTATTTGGAATATTTTATAAAGGATTATATTATAAACACATGAATATGATGTAATCTAACATCATGTTGTAGTTTATTTTATATACATGGAAGTCCTCAGAGGCCACGCCTTCTAATATTCTTTTCTTTCTTGTCACAATTTCATTTTCCTGTCATCTTAAAAAAAAGTTGTTTCCGCGCTGCCACAATTGGTTACGGTTATTATCCATGATGCTGCATCTGAAACATTCCTCATGATCAGTACTTCATTTTTCGTTGTATTTTGCATCATCACAGCATCATGGATAATAACCGTAACCATAAGCAGCAGCAGACACGTGGAAATGGATGCTGCTTCTAAAACATGCTCTTATGCTGAATTCAAAACAAAAAAATGAAGTACTGATTAATGTTTTTTAAGTTAAGATCATGATAGCGAGAAAACAAGAGTGAAAACAATATTATAACACGTGGCCTCTTTGGACTTATATATAAAATAATACGTTTAAAAATGTTTACTTTATCCCTTTATAAATAAAGCCAATCTCATGCCACATTATTTGTTATAACTCAGCATTTTTGGGGTCGTCCTGTGCGGTGCTCCAACCCCCTTATATAACATCACGTTGGATAAACGCTCCCAGTGTAGCGTAGCAGACATCCGCCATCCATAAGGACTGAAGTAAACATGCATCTGTGTGCAGCAGCTTCAATTATCGGCCCCCAGGTGATTAAACGCCGCTCTCCGACTCCATTACCCACGTTATATTAATAGCTTAATAAGCTAGCAGGTATAAGCAAGGGCATTTAGCATTAACAGTGGGGTTTAAGTGCACATTCCTCAGGCTGATTGACAAGCCGTGAGAACAGCGATCGATACGCACTCGCTAATCATAATGTCCTCATTATTCACATGCACCGTGTTACTGCCATCAAATTTTAAATACAGAGTTAGAAGAAGCAACTGTTCCAAACCGGAGCCCATGCTAACGCCACACACACACACACACACACACACACACACACACACACACACACACACACACACACACACACAGAGGGGAGATGTAGCTGGAGGGGGAAGATGTGGGCACTGATAGACAGAAAATGTCAGTCAGATTGAATTGTGGTGGGAATTTTAATGCAGATACACATCAATTATTGAGAAGCTGGTGATGGAGCCATTTTGTAGAAGACACGTTTTCACATCTCCACGTTGGCGAGTCTAAGCGTCTAAGCGTTCACACGTCACGCAATTGTTTTTATTTGATACTGTACTTTAATGAATTATATATGTTTCCGGAAAATAAGTTCCACTTCCTGGGAAGATGTTCCACTAGATTTTCTAGTAGAAATTTTCTAGAGATTCATTTTTTATATGTCCATGTCTATAGTGTATTCGCCAATTAAGAACTTATTAGGAACTCATCATCATTGCTAGCCTGCCTTTTGGCTTCTTCAGCTTGATCTCACTGCTTAGCATTGAAAACCAGTTTACTCCACTGCTTTTTACATACGGGTTTGTGTTGTTAAACACACATTTAAAATCCAACAAATATCTTAATCTTTAACTTACAACACCTTCACTTTTTTATTCATTTCCTTTTTTTTTTTTTTTTTTTTTTTTTTTGCACCTCGCCTCAGCTTCCTCTTCTTCTTACCTCTCCATCTGTGCTCTCATATCTCGCTCTCAGGAACAGAGAACACACTTTATTACACTTTTATTAGTGAAGATGGAATTGAGTTTGGGATAAAAATCTCGACAAAACTGCGGCGTTATTCTGAAATGAAATCTGGTTCTTCTGGATGTGAAGATAAGATGCGCTCAGGCGTCGTGTTCGTGGACTTCTCTTATTCTGATCGTCGAATCTTGTGTTTAAGAAATCAGCTTTCGCAAGCTAGCTCCATTTACACCACAAGAAAAACACGTTTTAATTGTATGGGGGGAAAAAAATCCAAAACTTCCTGATCCTTCAATTAGATGCTTTCCTGCACCCTGTGAAGTGGACGCTAGCAGCTCGTTAGCAGCACTGTGGAGAGCGGTGTGGTTGTGGCAGTGTGTTTTCCTGCACAATACCAACTATCACATGGTTGAGAGGAAAGTTGGAATTGGTTTGTTTTGTAGAAAGTGGAATTTGAAAGACAGGCACTTTTTTGGAGGCAACGGAAAAAGTCATGGGGTTCGATCTTAAAGAGGAGGCGGAGCCTATCAGAAAGAAAAAAAACTCATATTGGCTATTCACCTTAGCGAATGAGCACAGGGTGAGGGTTAGGCTTCTGGTGAGATACATGGTAAAGCATGTGGTCACAATCGCACTGCTCCAGATGTACACAGGACGATGACTTTTGCCACACTGACTTCGGTGCACCCTGTGACTGTGCATGCAGCCTTGTGCTATCTGTTGACATGAAACAAAACTAGTCTCGAAATCTTTTAACACCAACTCATACAGCTGCCCTGGAGCCCAGAGGGTTCAGGACCTAAGAGTGGCATCTTCACCATGCTGGAGTCTGAACCAACGGCCTTCCAAGCAGTAACCCAGAACCTGAAGAATCTAGTCAGGACAGGGACGTCATTTCATTGTGTCCTGATGGGTCTGCAGGTTTTTCCGTGATGCAGTGACTGTGAGTTCGGATCTAACCTTCCATCGCTTCATAGATTCACTGCAGAAATCTATTTTTACCGTCTCAGAGCTACTGAATGTGTCAGAATGTTGTTCTGGACCCTTCTGGCTCTCAGTGGACCTTAGTGTAGACTCTTGAACCCCTGTAGAATAAATGCATACCTAATATTCTCTCACTCTCTCTTTCTGTTGAACTTGTTTTCCATCCTGATTCTGACACTTCTGTGGCTCATCTAGAACCTCCACCATTCACACCGGTTCGGGGGGTTTTTATCTCTTTTTTTGTTCACTTATTCCCTGAGACCCTCCAGATGGCAGGATCATCTGTGTTATCATAACAACTTGCACACTCGCATAGTATCACCGCACCTGCTCGTAGGATCCATCGGTGTTAGCCGAACAGGTTCCATCGCGTCAGTGTGATGAATGTCTTCAAATCTTACAAGTCTTCCGCCCACAGCACACATTCGCTTTCTCTCCATTTCCCACTCGTTTTTTTTACACCTCACCTACTTTAGTCTTCCTGCTAACATCTTTATCTCTCCATCACTGCTCACTTATCTCTTTTCAGGGAACAGGGCCTGATCTCCTGAGGAAATACCTGAGACAACAGGAGACTCAATCACTCTGACTAAACGGAGCAGAGGAGACGTGACCCTGCACTCTTCTGTCATTAGGAAGCGAGGGATAACCAGGCATTGATAAAGATCAGAAGGAACAAACAGCTCTGTGCAGAGGAGCTTTGTGAAGCATTTTCGAAGTGTGTGTGAACCTGCACAATTCGATTGATTCTAACATGGAGAATCTGAGCACTGGAAATGAATCGACAGCATGATTAAAGTAGCTGCAGGAACATCTGGAGGGTCCTGCTCACCTCCTGCATTAGATACAATCCCTCATCTTCCTCAGATATAGGTGAAGAGTTTAGGGTCCTTTTTTTTTTCTTTTTTTTTTTTTTTTTTTTTTTTTTTTTTTACAAAAATGACTCAAATATGAAGAATTACAGGAAATCAAACTCACATCGTGGTGGCATCATCAAACGCTTGTGGTCTGGGACTGGAGGTCTGGTCATGATGGTGGGAATCATGGATATCTCAAGATACCAGTATGTTCTGGCACACACCCTGCACAACCTCTGTTGGACATCTGAAGATGCAAAAGAAAGATCTAAATCCTATCAGAAGCCTGTGGAATTGCTGGAAGAAAGCTGTGTACAGGAGCTCTCTAAATCTAGAACATTTCTGTAGAGCAGAAGGTGATTTATACTTGTCACATGAACTTTACAGCACAGTGAAATTCTTTCTTCACATTTCCCTGTGATGTTATCAAACTGTGGTCAGCCATGATACAACACCCCTGGAGCACAGAGGGTTAAAAGGCCGTGCTAAAGGGCCCTAAGAGCAACCTGGCAACATCGGGGCTTGAACCTTCTGACCTTCTGTCCGGTAACCCAGAGCCTAAATACTGAGTTGGTACATAAGGACCACATAAGGAGTGTTAATACAACTGTTTAATTGTCACTTCAGCTGTGCTTCTGTTTACCTGGTGAAGGTGAAAAAAATATCTAACATCATGGTCCCAGGGCAGGTTTAGGGCTGAAAGATGGACACGTTTCTACAGATCTTCTCCTCGGCTGCACAGAGAGTGAAGTTTAGTTCCTAGTGAATCTCAGTAACTGGATACAGTTGAAGGCGGATTTTATTTATGTCAAGGTTTTTATTAGTTGTAGCTTCAGTGCAGAACTAAAAGAGCAGCTTCAAAGACCAAACATGTTCCGAGTGATCGACTACATTTGGGGTAAAGAGACACATGGAAGCCTGTGAGACTGAATCTTTTACATGGTGAGACCACAGAGAGGACATTTAGGAGTCAGACGTATCAATCTGGGAATAGATGAAAGCCAAAATAAATGACTGCCTGTAAGAACAACCCAGCTCTGTCTGTGTCCTTTTCTCTCTCTCTCTCTCTCTCTCTCTCTCTCTCTCTCTCTCTCGCTCTCTTTTCCAGTCACTGCTCACCTCTAATAAAGACCAACGAAAATGTTACCGAGCAATTAGGGCCACACTCTCTCACCACACTCCACCAATTAGTCTCATCCCTCTGCACATGTACGTGGCATATGGCGAGCGTTTTTCCCATAATTGTGCTTTTCACTGAGGCATGAATGCAGACACGGATATTAGATGTCAACTGCAATGCTTCATATTTTCTTAATAGTCGTTTAGATTGGCTGAATGCCTCCGATTATTTTAAGTGTTTTTATTTTAGCATCATTATCAGCGGTTAGCATTGTAACCATCAGTTTGGAATTTTGGGAAACAGCAGGGGGCGATTTTAGGATCTTTTTATTGGGCTGGCACAGGGGGGGACCACGAGCCAGTCAGGGTGGGCCCATGGGAAGGTCATGTGCCCCAACACAGGTGAGGCAATATAAAAATGGCACCACACAAGTGCCTGCACTACGCATCTGTCTTTTATAAATAACAAAAATCAACAGACAATAAAGACCTCACCCGCACTGCACTGGGTTTTTCACTCGTCTTTGACATGGTTTCATCTGGAAGAAACCCTGAATGTATTGCTTCTGTTCCTGACTTTGTTCCCTTTCCATTTGTTTCCACAAAATTGGGTCTGAAAATAAACAAACCTCTAACTTAATCATCAATAATAAACAAATAGTATATTTACTGTAATAACCACATTAAAGACAAAATCATTTAAAGGTGAAGCTGTTCCTCTTGAACACTGCGAATGAAAGTATAAATGTAAGACTACCACACAAAAACGTGTCTACAGCTACACGTGTCAGAATGCTAACGTTATTAAAACCTCACATTTGAGCTTTTTCCACGTTACTGCAGACTATCTAGAAACGTGCCTTTAATCTTTAAAACAGAAGGAAACGTAAAACATAACGATTTGTATTTTAAGCAGTGCAACTAAACACAAACTCCTTCAACATGCATTCACGTATGTTATAAATATACATAACCCTATCATTCTAATGAAATACTTAGGAATAACAAAGACGTGTTCTGCTCCTGTGAAGTGGAGCTTCTCCTGTTTGAGCTGTGAACCTACAGCACTCTGATCCAGTGGTGTGATAAACACACGGGAAATAATTGCTAGTGGACCTGAAGGTAGGTAGTGTGTGTTCTACTTCACGTGGCTCTACATCAGCGAGTGAGATATGAAGTGCTCTCACTCTGATTTGGACTGTTATTAATATCAACAGTCTGCTACAATGTGCTCAGGACCACGGGTTGAGTTTAATCGTCTTTCACTGCACACCTTCACAATCATGGATCTGTAATGATTGACGTTTTGTGTTGAGGAAGAGGATGAGGTTCTCTTTGTCTGGTTCCCCTCAAGGTTTCGTCCTCATGAAGTCTCAGGGAGTTTTTCCCTTCACCACAGTCGCCACTGGATCACTCATTAGGACAAACTTTAATTATAAGGAACAAACACACATTATTTTATTACCGATAAAACTATTAATTAAATTTAGGAGAGGGGGACTGGCCAGAATTCCTATAGACAGAGGACGATTGGTCAAAATTCCTTCAGAAGATGGGGAGCTGTTCAGATTTCTGTCTGTAGAGGGCACAATTTGTCTTTGGGAGTGAATGAGATTGGACGAACTCCTTCTTTAGAGTGTGGATTAGTCAGGATTCCTTTAGTAGAAGTGAAAATAGTCAGAATTCCTTTGGGAGAAGGGTCAATCGTGAGAGTTCCTTTGGGAAAGGGGAAACTGGTCATTTGGTTGAAGTGACCAGAAATGGCCAGGATTCTGAATGTCTTAGGCATCAGTTGCTTTGAATTCCTCTGAGGAAGAGAGCAGAAAACCCATTTTGAAAGTGTGAGATGGTTCAGGATTCCACTGAGAATAGGCGTGTTGGGCAGGATTTCTTTGAGAACAGGCAGGAATGAAATTTAAATAAATAAATGAAGAATTCTTTAGCACCTCTGTTTCTAAGTAAAACCTGTGAAAAGTGTAATTCTGATATGACCATGAACTGAAGGACACTGTGGTCCTGACACGCCGTCGCTGAGGGATTAGACGACGCACAGGCACCAGGTGCGATCTTACACCTGTTCTGTGTTCAGATGTTGAACTTGAACGTGAAATGACTTCCTTTCTCTCATTGTCCTCCTTCTCCGAGTCTTTCCCTATCTCCCTCCTTCCTGTTTTGTCTTGCTGTTTATCGCCTCCTAGCAGGAGCTTACTGAAATGAAGGAAGGTGTTACCTAGCCATCCATATCACATACACCCCCCCACACACACACACACACACACACACTTAGAAACCTGTATCAAACCATCCATTCAAGCATTTCCACATCGATTTCAGCCTCTGTTTGAGTAACCAGATTTAAATGTTTACAGGATTGGCCTTTTCACCGTGCAGGTCCTGAGCAGGGGTAAATGTTCGATTCTGTTACCCCACATGCCTGTGAACTGAAGTGTGGGAGTGGAAATGAACTTGTTTGATGGGTCAGTTTGTAAACAGGATGTGACATCATGAAACTACTGCATCATGGAGTAAATACAGGTTAACCACAAAGCTAAAGAGAATTGTGTTATACATGGTCTAGGGCGGTGCTGCAAAAACTTCTACCTCCAGACTTCCAGATCTTTATAGTTTATCTGCATCATCTGACAGTTTTATGACTTTGCCAGTGGTGGATGAAGAGCACAAAGCATGTATTTGAGTTCCAGTAGAGACACTCTACAACTCTACAACTCAACTACTTCAATAAAAACGTGTAAACGAGGTCACGTGTGTGGTGGTGAGTTCCAGTCTGGAGTTTCTTCATCATTTATTCCTCTCTAAATGTTCTGCTTGATGTTGAACTGATGCTGAACTGGATGTTGGTGATCAGAACACGTGTAAAACAGAGCGTGCGCTCGATCCTGATTGGTGACTCGCTGCGTGTTTCACCAGTCACGTTTTTATCCTCGTTAATAAAAAGAAACGAGTGATTTCACTAAATGTAGTAAAAAGTGAGGGATTTGAGTGTGAAATGTGAAGTTACAGTAAAAATCTCCCCAAATAAAATAGTTCAGTAAAATACAGATACACAAATAAACTACTGACTTTTCCTTCAGTACTGTTCAGCAGTGGACTTTGTTATGGTGTTACAGGAGACATCTTCAAATGATGCTTTTCTACTGACTGTGGGAGGGAATCCCAATCACTGCAACACTGTACGACATGAAATACATTGATTTGTTTCTTTACATCTTTATGCTCTTTACCTTTGTGAACTCTGACCTGTAACAATAAAAATAAAGTGGGTGGGAGTTGGTGGGTTTGGAAAAAAGTAGTGAAATGGTGATTGATGGTGATTAAGTGGCACCATGATGGACGGCTCTCTCTGGAGGACGACTGATTTTACCCATACTGAGGCTAATACCTGCTGATAAACGATAATCAGAGGAGTTTTTTAAAATAGTCTGAACTTTATAAAAAAAAATAAAACATTACTAAATCCTGAAAATGTGCTAAATAAAAAAAAAAACATTAAAATATTAATTAATAAATAAAATTATATAACTAATAAATTATAATAAATAAATATGCCGCTCTCGTACAGTCTCAAGTGCCCTCAGTGATTCGCCCCTAGAGGCCACTCTTGTAATGACAGCGGACTGAAAGCCAGAAAAACTACCGGTTTGGATTTTTGCAGCGATGAACTACTGCTAATTATTCTGTAAAACCGGTTCATCTGTCGATCTCTAACTGTCTCACTCTGCTTTTGCTTGACTACTGGCAAAAAATCCAAAAAATCTTTGAGATAAGTGGTAATTCCAATTTCAAAATTTCATGTTAGTATTTCCTTGCTAGCAGTGGTCACCCAATATTCCCTACTTCTAAACATCTTCTCCCAGTTCCACACAGATATTTCTTCATCTTCTACAATGTCCTGAATCTCATGATGTCTTAGGAGTGAATTCTAATGCATAATAATTGTACTAATAGCTGCTGAGATGAGCTTTAAAATATCTGTCAAGTAGCTGTTTATTGTCATCTCAGTCAAATACTGTACAGGACACAGTGAAAGGACCCGTGTGCTTCATGAAGCAACGTGAATTAGCATAAAACACAAAACTAACAAGGACACTGAAGTCCTGGGTGTCAGAAAAGATATGTATTGTATGAGTGTTATTGAGCTGCTTAATAGCCATGTTATAAACACACTGTGCAGCAGACCCGCCATGTTCCGATGTGAAAACCCTGTTAAAGCCTGTGGTGACCTGCTAAACGGACATGCTATTAGTATTAGACTAGAGTGTTTTTTTAACATGCCCTTGTCGTTTCCCCTCAAGAAGAATCCCCGTCGCTGTACTGAGGGTCTGTTATGTTCAGAGCAGAACAGCTATTCCATCGATATACATGAGAGCTGACATACTTCACTTCATTCTGCTGGTTAATTAGCAGGCTAGCGGCTCCCTGGTGGCTCAGCTGTCTAAGGTTTCACCCTGGTCCAATGTGCCACATCGCTGGAAGACCAACAGCTTAATTGGTCCTGCTCTCTGGGTGAAAAGAAAAGAAAGAAGAGAGGTCTGGTTTCCTTTTTTTTTTTCTGTTGATTAATGAAATGGGCTGGTTTTTGTGATGAAACGGCATCCCGGATCTCAGATTCTATTTAACATGTGATCGGTTTCCTCATTTCAGATTGGCGGATGTTAATAAGGTTGGAACTGGGATGAGTTTGGATGGAGGGAGGAGGTGATCAAGCGAGGATGACTGTGTTCCTCACATCATCGAAATAATTTCATGGTCTTAAATTTTGAGTTCAGCCATGAAAACCTGTCAATGTGTTGATTGGGTTTCACAACTCCAAACACTTCTGTATATTCTCGTTTCACACTCCACTTTACTTACACTTACGCTATCTCCAGTCACGTCCCACCTCATGAAGATTGTGGACCTTTAGGGAAGTAGATGCAAACATCCTGAACCATCTAGAGACGTACCAGCACCATCTGGATTCTACTTCATGTGGAGTTTGGACACTGGACCTCCTTGAGTGTTTAAAGGCTCTGTCATGGAGAAGCTGGTGTTGGATCTGTGATGATCTCAAATATTGAGCTATTTTATGAGTTGCTCAGTAGCTC
>NC_139584.1:29993959-30018959 GCF_946808225.1 Silurus aristotelis | reverse complement strand
TAACATCATCATCACCAATAACATCATCACCAATAACATCATCATCACCAATAACATCATCATCACCAATAACATCATCACCAATAACATCATCATCACCAATAACATCATCATCACCAATAACATCATCACCAATAACATCATCATCACCAATAACATCATCACCAATAACATCATCATCACCAATAACATCATCACCAATAACATCATCATCACCAATAACATCATCACCAATAACATTATCATCACCAATAACATCATCACCAATAACATCATCATCACCAATAACATCATCATCACCAATAACATCATCACCAATAACATCATCACCAATAACATCATCACCAATAACATCATCACCAATAACATTATCATCACCAATAACATCATCACCAATAACATCATCACCAATAACATCATCATCACCAATAACATCATCACCAATAACATCATCATCACCAATAACATCATCACCAATAACATCATCACCAATAACATCATCATCACCAATAACATCATCACCAATAACATCATCATCACCAATAACATCATCACCAATAACATCATCACCAATAACATCATCACCAATAACATCATCATCACCAATAACATCATCACCAATAACATCATCATCACCAATAACATCATCATCACCAATAACATCATCACCAATAACATCATCACCAATAACATCATCACCAATAACATCATCATCACCAATAACATCATCACCAATAACATTATCATCACCAATAACATCATCACCAATAACATCATCATCACCAATAACATCATCATCACCAATAACATTATTTTACATTTTATTCTATACAGCAGTTTTCTGATGATCACAGTTTATATTAAACACGACTCTACTTTGTATTCATGTAATATTCGAGAAAACGTCAAAGAAACGAGTGAGTTTTTGTTCTTACTGATGTTACAGCAGGTGTAAACCCTCGTTCCCTCACCAGCCTCTTTACTCTCCTTCATACAGTGAACTGAAAAACTACAATAAAGTATATAAACTCCTCTGACACTGGAGACTCCTTCCATAATTCTTATTAATGCTATGATATCAAAACTGATTTAGAGCTGTTTTAAAATTATTTATTAACACACACACACACACACACACACACACACACACACACACACACACACACACACACACACACACGAACTTTAATTCCTGCGATTTGATCAGGAAGTGATGTAGATTTTCTCCTGTTAGAAAGCAGCGCCTCCTGGTGGTCAGCAGTGTCCATCACACACTAGAGCTTTGGATTAATGATAACAAAAATATTTGAACACATGAATTTTCCACCCATATGTGTTTCTTCTCCAAACGGTTATCATAAACGTGGAGACACGCAATTGTGTCAGACGTCTTTGGATGCTGTTGCGTGACATTTTCAGGAAATCTTTTTCAGGAATCATGAATACACACACCTCATTTGCTTCTCAAATATATTTTCTAATGCCTTTGTGTTTCATTGCCCTCATCCATAAAGTCACCTCACTCCAGTGTCCCCATGTGGTGTGAATACTGCAACCAGTCACTTCATGACCTTCTCATGCTCCTCAATAAGGAACTAAGGAACAGGTTAAAGGGCTGGAAATCAGTCAGTCAGTGATGAGAGCTCCAACTTTATTTACCTGTGAGTTTCCCAACACAGTAACAGAAATGCAAGAAGAACGACGGTGATGAATAAAAGAATCGCGACTGAAGTTGGATTTGAACTATGACCTGATTCTTAAGTAAATTTACAGCTGAAGGTCACTGTGGTTTCAGCCGTGTACTGCAGAAACACCAAGCAGCAGAAAGTTCCACCAGATATTAATGACAGTGGAAGAAATGAGTGTGTGTGTGTGTGTGTGTGTGTGTGTGTGTGTGTGTGTGTGTGTGTGTGTGCGTGTGTGTGTGTGTGAGCGGCTCTTCACACATAATAATATCATCACGCGGAATCCTGAATCCACAACACTTCATTTTATCAGTGAAACATTAGCATTAAATTACACAAGAATGTGATAAAAAAAACAGGAGAAACACGTTTGAGAAAATCCATAAGTCCTGTACATCATTCAGGTCCAGATGTTCTGCAGTAACCCGCGTACACGTGACGTAATTGCACACCGAATTCAACACTTACGCCGTTTCTCTTCGACTGCAACGCTGGTTCTGGATTCTGATTGGTCACAAGGTGTTAATTTGTTTTCTAGAACAGCAGCTTCGTGATTGTAGCTGATGATGAACTTTTATGGAAGGTGTCTCCAGTGTCACCGTGTTTTTGTAACAGTCACAGCTTTCAGCTCGAACAGAAACTGTAGGATTTCCGCCATCTTCAGGACGGAGGAGTTTATACTTATAAATTATTATATATAATGGAAAGTTTCTCAGTAACGCGACAAACTGCGTTTTTCCTCGGGAGCAGGATGAACCTTGTTCCTGGGACGTTCCTAAATATTAAATGTAAATATAAATGGATATAAAGTACAACCTGTAATTGTTTAATAAATAAAATGATAGATCATCTCTGGAAGATTGCTGCTGTATAAATGGCATTAAGCAGGTGAGAAAACTAGAGACAAGAAACTAGAAACTGGAGTCGGGATGTGTAGCTTCATGTCACGTTGCCACGTCATGATTTATTCCTTCCACGTTAAGGATTTGGTGTTTCTCCTGAATTTTCTTCTGTTCAGTGCCTTTTTAAAATTTCCTCACAGATGATTTGAAAGATTTTCAGGTTATTCGTTTAGGGAACTCGTTTTTATTTTCAGCATGACGTTATCGTACGGTGAAGCGTCCTCGTCCTCCTCACTCTGATTTCTGCTTTTCTCTCCTCTTTCTTTTTCCTGCTCTGCAATCCTGGCTCTCCGAGGGGGTTTGGGAACAGCGTAGTCATCCACGTGAGCGTTATACGGGAACTCGTGTCCGCTCGGATCCGATGCGGCGCCCATGGTCTTCCAGGCGTTATTTCGGACCTCCTCGGGGTCGTCGTAAAGCGCCGCCGGAGGGCGAGGCGTCGCAGCGCAACCTTCGGGCTCGTCGTAAATGTGTTCCACTGTAGAGTATTTACTGGAATGTCTTTGGGGTTTGGGAGGGAAGGATCTGATGGCGGACTCGTCGATGCTGTCGTAAAGTGGCTCCGCGCTCTTTTCATTTCTCTCTCTGCTTTCATTACTCAAACCAGATTCTACCACCATCGCCGCCGGTGGCTGGAGGGATGATGACAAGAAGTCCCTCATCAAGTTCTTTGCGATGCTGTCGAAAGGAAGTGAATAGTCCGAATCTGGTGAGCTGGAACAAGTACGAAGTATTTGGTGTTGCTCTTGGTCTTGCTCAGGTCTGTCTGAAATATCTTTATCTGGATGTGGTGCCGCGACCCGGGAATAGGCCTGGTCTTCCGTGTTGGCTAAAGGACAGCTTCGGAAGTTCTTGACCTGGTTCTTCCTTGGCAGCGGCCGTGTTTCAATGTTTAAACTCTTAACCCCAGTCAGATGTTTATCTGTAGGCATCTCCAGTCTGGTGCGAAGGGGTGATGATTGCTTGGGTTTGTCCTTTACAGCTGTGTCATTCAGCATGCTGTAAACGGTATTGTCCTCTGTGGGGGGGACGATTTTGGGTGGCTGTGGTGTAGGTAAAGGTTCTCGATCTCGGATCCCGCCTGAAGACTGTTGCTGTGAAAAACTCGCTCTTTGTAAGTTAATAGCACTTTCCACGTACTGGAAAATGAAGTTGCCTTGCTTGGTGTCAAACTCAAAGTTTCCTTCACCGGAGTCGCATCTACGTCCGGCCTCAAAGGAGAATGTGGTCTGTTTTGACAAAATGACAGCAGAAGTTGAAGAAAAAGAAGCCACATATAAATTACAGCACATTTAAAGCATATCTAAGCATGTGGGAGAACAGCTTCCTGAAGAAAGTGATAGCTGAATAGTTAAGAACATTAACTTCTACTCTGTGAGTTCAAATCCCAAGCTGGGTCACATGAGCAAGACCTTTACCCTTAGATCTTATTTGGAAGTCAATCTAGGTCATAAATGTTAATGTCCTTGCTCAAGGTCCTAACAGTGGCACCCTAGTGGTACTATGTGGTACAGGTGGAACCTTCAGTCTCTATACAACTCAAAGCCTTCATCATTAAGCCCTCAGTGGTGTTTATTGTCAAATCACTTTGGAAAAAAAAAGAAAAGGAATCGCACCTTGTCTCGTCCAAATCTACGCAGGTATCTATACGGCCAGGAGAAGTACACCTCTCCCGTCTTGGGCTCCTTCAGCAGCAAGCTGTCAAAGTCTGTACGTAGCAAATACTGTCCTTTCAGCCCACACCTTTCTGCAGCATCCGTACGTCTGATTATCACCTTAAAGTCTCTCAATGCTGAAGACAGAAAAAAGATTTCTTTAAATGTTAGGAAAGTTAAGTTGCACAGCATTTAAATCCACAAAGTAGGTTCTTCTGGTCTTTCTTCAGAGGCTGACTTTCACTTAACTCTAAAACAAACAACGAAGATGTTTTTGGTGACTCGCCTCGTTAAACCTGACGTCATTGTTTAGCTCGTGAAAACTATTGAACTGGTAGATTTCTGTGGCAAACAAGTAAATACCACCAGGCTCCTCATTGCATCATCAGATGTTTAAACATGGAAGAAAAAAACATCTCAGCAGCAGTGAAAGACTCTGGGGTGCAATTATTTTTGATCCACACCATCCCCACGCAGCAGCTCGTTAAATTCAATCAACATCTCGGAGCAGCGTGTCAAAAAAACCGGGACGTTTCTGATCAAACTCCTTTTTTCAGTCTGGTGTTTGTTTGCTTGACTGTTACATCATCATCATCGTCATCTTCATCATCTTCATCTTCATCACCATTACAATAGTAATAATTATCATAAAAATAATAATATAGAGACTTAAAATAAACGCTGCTGCTGCACTCGAGTGATGTGGTTTTGCTGCTACTTGTTTTATATGTAGGTGTGCGGTTGTGAAGCTCCGACTGAGAGGAAGTCGTTTTTTCTTTATTAAACTAAATTCAAGCTTCTGTTTGCTGCTTGCTGAGTCCCCCCCCCCCCCCCCACTCTCTCTCTCCCTCTCTTGCTCTCTCTCTCTCCCTCTCTCTCCCTCTCTAACTCTCTCTCTCTCTCTCTCTCTCTCCCTCTCTTGCTCTCTCTCTCCCTCTCTAACTCTCTCTCTCTCTCTCTCTCTCTCTCTCTCTCTCCCTCTCTAACTCTCCCCCTCTCTCTCTCTCCCTCTCTTTCTCTCTCTCTCCCTCTCTCTCCCTCTGTTTCTCTCTCTCTCCCTCTCTAACTCTCTCTCTCTCTCTCTCTCCCTCTCTAACTCTCTCTCTCTCTCTCTCCTCTCTCTCTCTCTCCCTCTCTTTCCCTCTCTCTCCCTCTCTAACTCTCTCTCTCTCTCTCTCTCTCTCTCTCTCTCTCTCTCTCCCTCTCTTGCTCTCTCTCTCCCTCTCTAACTCTCTCTCTCTCTCTCTCTCTCTCTCCCTCTCTAACTCTCCCTCTCTCTCTCTCTCCCTCTCTTTCTCTCTCTCTCCCTCTCTCTCCCTCTGTTTCTCTCTCTCTCCCTCTCTAACTCTCTCTCTCTCTCTCTCTCCTCTCTCTCTCTCTCCCTCTCTTTCCCTCTCTCTCCCTCTCTAACTCTCTCTCTCTCTCTCTCTCTCTCTCTCTCCCTCTCTTTCCCTCTCTCTCCCTCTCTAACTCTCTCTCTCTCTCTCTCTCTCTCTCTCTCTCCCTCTCTTGCTCTCTCTCTCTCCCTCTCTCTCCCTCTCTAACTCTCTCTCTCTCTCTCTCTCTCTCTCTCTCTCTCCCTCTCTTGCTCTCTCTCTCTCCCTCTCTCTCCCTCTCTAACTCTCTCTCTCTCTCTCTCTCTCTCTCTCTCTCTCTCTCTCTCTCTCTCTCTCTCCCTCTCTTGCTCTCTCTCTCTCCCTCTCTCTCCCTCTCTAACTCTCTCTCTCTCTCTCTCTCTCTCTCTCTCTCTCTCCCTCTCTCTCCCTCTCTAACTCTCTCTCTCTCTCCCTCTCTTGCTCTCTCTCTCTCCCTCTCTCTCCCTCTCTAACTCTCTCTCTCTCTCTCTCTCTCTCTCTCTCTCTCTCTCTCTCCCTCTCTCTCCCTCTCTAACTCTCTCTAACTCTCTCTCTCTCTCTCTCTCTCTCTCTCTCTCTCTCTCCCTCTCTTGCTCTCTCTCTCTCCCTCTCTCTCCCTCTCTAACTCTCTCTCTCTCTCTCTCTCGCTCTCTCTCTCTTTCCCTCTCCCCCCCTCTCCCTCTCTCTCTCTCTCTCTCTCTCTCTTTGTCTTGAAACGATGTAAAGGATGACACAGTTCCTTCCTGTAAAGGTTGTTGTTTTACAGAAATAGTAAGCGAGAGCGAGAGAGTAAGATCTTGCCAGGTGAAGGCTGGTGTTCAGGAAGTTTGGGGTTTGTGAGGAAACACGTTCCTACAATGTGTCAAGCATCTGTAACTTTTCTTCAAGTAAAACCTTCTTGACTGAGAAGACCTTTATTTCTACCCCAGGGTGTGGATCACGCGGAGGATCTTTATATGGAGGCGTGTAAACTTCACGTGTCCTGATTTAGTGATAAAAGCGTTAAAAAACGGGGATATTCCGTTAAACACGGACGTATCAGGCACGATCGTCGGAATAACTTTTATCCTTTTATAGTTGCATTTAGCGCTGTAGAGTCACTTCCTGTTCTCATTTACGCTATAGCAGCTATAAACACTTGTCCTCTCGCCAGCTTCTCTTTTCTCCTTTCAAACAAACAAAGAAACTGCAAAGGAGCGTAAAATCATCAGTCCAGTTACAGAGTTACAGCTTTTCTTCTGACACTGGAGACTCCTTCCATCAGAGCTCGTTACCAAACATGAGACGATGATAAGCGACAATTTATCATTAATCGATCGCACACTTTTATTTCCTAAACCGGTTTATTATTTGCGAAGCCGCACACCTGCGCTGTGAGAGATTTGTCGCCATGGAAACGGTACAGCATCAGGATGAAAATCTGGCGAGGGTTTACTGCAGTTATATTGAGTCCGTTGTTAATAGTGATGTTCAGGTATGTGGAGTTTTACTGAAAACAGGTCCATGAGCGCGATCAGGTGAAAAAGAGGATCTGTTCATTATCAGGTCGGTTGATGTGGGTGAATTTTTACACACAGATCCTTACATGTGGGTAAATGTGGGTTTATTCGCTTTCCTTTCCTTTCTTTCTGTTCAGACATACGACTGCATTGTTATTGGTAGATCTTCTTTCTTATGAGTGATATTTATAGTGTATAGTGTAGTCTGGTAATGTGTGTGTGTGTGTGTGTGTGTGTGTGTGTGTGTGTGTGTGTGTGTGTGTGTGTGTGTGTGTGTGTGTGTTGAAGACACCAGGGCAGAGACGCTGACAGCAGGATGTGTCACTCTCTGACTGATAAGCAGACACACTGCGGACACTGGTGTTAGATTTTCTTCCGCCACACAACAGGAAAAAATAGGCCACAGTTTTCCACTGCGTAAGAGGGGAATGAAGAAGTGGCTCGAGTTTCACTGTGTGATCAGCACACTGTTAATGTCCTCGACACCATATATAGACTCTCGTACACTACTCACAAGTTCCTCTTGCATGTTCACTTGGTGTTGTATCAGTAAACTGGTTGCAGCCTCACCGGTTTCTTTCCCACAGTACAGCGAGTTGTCCGTCATGGAGACGTCCTCAGGATCCTGCTGTAAACTGCTCCTCTTCGTCGCTCCTCTTTCACTCCAGTTCATCTGCAGCACAAATACAATCACACACCAGGTTTATTCCGTCGCACTCGGGGCGTTTTTCCTCTCCTGGTATATCAAACCTCACTTTAATAAAACAACAGACGAGACTTTTTATGGGGTCGTAAAAACATCATCTTCAGCTGATTTGTGGTTTGAGGTTTACACTACCTGAGGTATAAGTCAGTATTATATAAGGGATAGATCAGGTGTACACACGATCGGCAGGAAGATAGTAACTTTGTGCAAAATGGCAGATAAATATGTAAATATATATGTTAATAAACAGGTTATGGACAGTGTAAGCACAAGCTGTTAAGTAAATACAAATAAAAAAAAATGTAAAAAGAATTTGGCGAATTGCACATCATTAAAGGTTTTTTTGAGATCCTTGAGATCGTGTCTCACGTGTTCACTAGCGCCTGCGTTAGCGCTAACACTCAACGACGTAAATAAACGTTTAATAAAAGTCAGTAAGAATCTGAGCACTGCGATGTGAGTGTGAATCCGCAGATCGAAGACGAACACGTTCGGTTTCCAAGTCTGCTGTTAAAGAAACTGTTCATTTCTACGTTTCTGCCAATGGTTTTGTTGAGACTTTTGCACAGCGACGCAGCAAAACTCACACTTTATTTACGGTATTAACACCCTGTCTGTAGAAGTCTGGTGTTAGAAAGAACATACCTCTGGTATCTCTTTCACATGAAACAATTCAAAATCAACATCACAAACATCGAATCTTTCAAACCGTTTACATTTGAAGTTTTCTAAAATATACATTTAAAATATAAAAACAAACACTTGCTTAGTTGCCGTGACAACAAATGTTCGACTTTTTCTCCTAAGCTGTGAACGACCTTTAAAAATTGGAGCACTGAATGATGTTGTGTACTTATTCATTTATCCACTAATCAGATCACAGCTGAGAAAAAAAACAGAAAAATAACGATTATTTATCAGAGGGCATTTCTGTCTCCGAATCTGATGCTCGTGTAAATACTTCATTAATTACATCTCATTTATACTGATATTATTTTAATGATTTATATAATATAATATTAAATTGAATTATCAGCAATTATTAGCAACAGCCAGTTAACCTGCGATAGCAAACTAAACCTAGCATGTGGTTCCATTGTTGAATTCCTATAACTCAGATAACCTGCAGGTTTTTCTCAGACCATGACCTCGAGTCCAAAGCAGCACTGAAACTGCTGATTTAAACCAAAAGCTCATCTGAAGTCTGCAAGTTAAACTTTATCTCTCTGTAACAAACACGTGCAGAAAAAAGATCACGATCAATTGCACGGAAAGAAAAACTCCGGTTTTGAAAGTCATCAGCGATCTGATGAAGATCTTAATCGAAGCCCTGGAAGGTTCCTTTCCCTAAAGTTCAGCAGTGCAAAGTTCTTACAGGAACACCACACATAATCAGTGAACAAAAATAAACCCTGGAAATGATCATTTATTTACATATTTCTGTCCTCGAAAACGTAATAAACTGCGAGTTTTCCTTTTTGTCTCGTGAACTGTCTACAGAAAAAGGAAGCAGCACCAGAATCTGATGTTCCACAACATTTACTGTCACTATAAATAGATCAAACCAAATGATTGTTCTTGGTGAATTTCTGTTATATATTGAAATAATTGACTTCTGGTTGTTAACGGTAACCATAGCAACCCAGTGTTTCCTTACTTACACAATGCACAGTGATCAGTTATAATGAACACATCAGATGGTACTTCTGATTAAATGTTCCTCATGGTATCTCATGTGGTCTGGTTCTAAAGTGTTGATCTACGTGAGATCATCTGCGTGCGATATCAACAGGTTTATGATCCGTACGTTCACACACAAGGTGCTTACAGCTTCTCACAAGCTGAAATAAAATGAAAACTCAGTGAAGTTCTGCTGCAGCAGAAGTCAGTTCTTACTTACAGGAAATGCAATTTCACACAGTTTCTGCATCCAGTCTTCGACTTCAACCATTTCTACAGCGAAGATAAAAGTCTTCTCAGTGGTTTCCACTAAGAAAGCCTTGCAGTCTTTGGGGCAGCCGTCGACATCTGCGGCATCCGACACGCGAATGCAGTTGCTCAGTCTGATAATCTGTAAATATGATTCAGAAGATAAATCTTTGATTTTATCACATGCTTCTGTAGTTTGCGAAAAGAAAACTGTTCGTATGATTTCATTTGACGTTTTTTTCCTACAGAAACGGAACCAACGGCTCTGCTCAGTCCGATTCAGTCTGTGATTCAGCTCAACTGTGCTGATGAAACAACAATGTTTTCTGATAGCTGCTTTCTGTGCATTAAACACCAACATAAATATAAATACTGCTCATTCACACTGATGTCCACTTCACCTGTCATCTCTGTACAGATTTACCTTTTTGGTGTCTTGCTTGCATTTGGATTTCTCCAGCGTCCCAGAGCCGCCATCTTTACAATCAAAAAACTCAAGGCGTGAGATGGAGCAGATGCTTTCACAGTACAGGATGGACCACACTTTTCTCCACTTCTGCACACACAAACGGCAAAATTGCATTTCGTTTAAAAAAAAAAAAAACAGACCGAAACTTTCATGGATTTTACAAATATAATAAAACTAACATCAAACCCCCTCAGTCGGGCGAATACAGTACAATTCTGCTTATTGTTCAGCAGGAAAGTTCTTCCAGATCTTCACTGAATACGTTTCACATCGCAGAAATTATTATTTTTCAGTTTTTGAGGGTTTTTTTGATGGACAAATGAGCTGGACCTGACTCCCCCGGGGGTCCCTGGACCCTGGGGTCACACTCTAGACTTCACTATGAGAACTCGTGTAAACCCTTTATAGAGTTTTATGAAAAGCCTTACAGCACTGGTTTCTTCAATAAAAACTTTAATGTAAGAGTTGAAACTCCCCCGGAGGACCCTTTACTCGCAAAATACTGAAGCCTTGATATCTGATGCTTTGATACAGAAGATTTCACCTGCAGGCTATGGTTTATTTCTCACAAGGTCTGATTTAAGAGTGCGCTCCATCTCAAGCAGACCAAAAGGAACTCTTTTCTGAGAAATATATCAATCAGACATTTATAAATACATACTTTATACCACCTGCCTGCCTTCAGAACTGTCACAGGTTCATCTTATGATGATTAGACGTACAGGATGATGCTTAAAACTCGTATCGGTTTTATAATCAATAGCAATTGATTTGACGTACGTTTGTTTTTTATCAGGTCTTTGGTGGTGTTTACACTTTAATAATTATTTATTATTTGTGTACAAAACCCCAGACAGTTTACATGCAGGCTCGATTGGTTGTTTTCAAAAAAGCAAGAACGAGTGAATAAAAAAATCGTATATAATCTTATAATTTACTTTACACACAGAAAACTCTTGTGCACTAAAGCATCAGAGTTTTGATGTGTCAACCATAACACCTCTGAGACCAGCTAGAACTAGTTACCAAAAACTCCCTTTGTGGTCATGTGAATTCCGACATGTACAATATTCTTACCTTTCCAAAGCCTTTCTGCTGCAGATAAAGTATACCCTTCTTTCTAATGTCCTCCTCCATGTTCTTCTCTTTAAAACAACTCTGACTTACGGCTTCGTTCACCTAGTGTAGCAACCCCCCCCCCCACCCCCACCCCACCCCACCCCACCGCACACACACACACACACACACACACATAAAACCCCTTCCTGCGTATTTGCTTGTGACGTAACTAACATCTCCAAGTTCCGCCATTTGTACATCCTGTATAACCCAGATGAGGTCTTCTGCAACATGCTGCAACCAGAGATACGCTCGACGTGTGTCTCCCTGAAACTGCTGTACAAAAGAGTCAAATGTCAGACAGCATTCCCTCATTCCTGATCGCAGGTCCCCACAATTCACATACATGTTATTTTGTGTTTATTTATTTATTTATTTACAGTTTGCAATCACAGGTGTTTCCTTTATTGCAAACTGTGAAAGACATAAAGTTACAGTTTGGTAAAATACTGGTGAAATGTGCAGAGTGTGTGTACATGAGGGTCAGTACAACTGGCAAGTCTAAAAAAAACACCGCAAAAAAAAAAGATTTAACACTTAAGGTGTCATTTCTTCTCTGTGGTCAGCTGCTGTTACTGACATCCTGTTTCCACTGTCACACACACACACACACACACACACACACACACACACACACACACACAGAGTGTGTAAGAGTGTAAGGCAACAGTGTATTAGATATTGCTCTTGAAAGTAAATTTGCCTTTTTCAGTTCCTTCGGAATAAAAAGAAAAAGAAAAAGAAAAAGAAAGAGAACTGTCAAAATATATTCGAAGTGATTCCACAAATTGCTCTGTTTCTCTGGCGCCCTCTATGGGAGCTGATGGTAAATTAGACATCATGAACATAATCATCTTGTCTTAGCCAGAAAGTCAACAGGCAACACTGGCACACGCTCTGACACTCAGAACGAGAAAATGCCTTAAAAGTGTATAAAGTCATCAATAAATCAATCAGATACTGAATAATAATATGATTATGAAACGAGAAACCTTTGTGTTACTGCTGACATACAGGACACTACAGTTATATTGCAGCAAATAAAGGATCATGGTCCAATGAGCAAGAGGTTTTAGTCGGATTTGGAATGTTGTGTGTATTTTAGGATGCCCTGGAAGGCAACAAAGTATCAGAAGAAAGTGTGCCAGGAGAAACTCAGTGCCACCATTATAGTGGAATAAAATCTCACGTACACTTTATACAGAATACGACATCTAGTGAAATGATTTTTATGCCTGTCCAACATTTACACATTTAAAAAGAAATACAATATAAAAATGAGTGGATAGTGGATTCAGATGGGATTTGAGCCATAAGACCCCGTTAGACCCAGTTAGAGACAATCCACAATCCTGAGCTCCGAAAGCTGATGTCATACCATTTCAACGAGGTCTCACAAAACAATCCAGTGTCTACAAGTCAAAAGCTGAATTTTAAATGAACACTGGCTTGTGCAGGATTCTGCTACACCACCTGGGCTCATTTTCTCCTTTAGATGTCTCATCATCAGAAGAAACAGTCTTGATGGAGGCAAAAGTAAACTTCTGGAGATGAATTTCAGCTGCCAATCTGTTGATCCCTGGTTATAATTTGGATGGATTATGGAGTGAAATCCACAATCCTCAGCTCTGAACGCTGCTAATTTACCTGTTAGACCTCTGGACCAATATAGGAGTAATTCAAGATGAAAGTAAGCTTCAAAGCAGAAAAAATACAAGTCATCATTTTCTAGACTATTTTAACATGGAATGCAAGACCACCAGAGCGAGTACCAGAAAGGAACGAAAATAAATGAGCAAACAATCACTATAATATGACTGAGATGGGACTCAAACTCATCACCCTCATCTCTGAAGGCTGCTGCTGTATCCATTAAGCCACTGAGCCCAAAACGAAACGGTGGTGGACCAACAAAGGATCAAGCTCCTGTGAGCAAGAGGTTTCTGATTGACGGAATGTTCTAGGCTATTTCACAGCAACACAAGACTAGACTCTGCATACGCATGACAGAACGTCACCACTGGTGCTTCTAATAGTCTTGCATGACTAATTGACGCCCCTAGTGGGAAATAAAGGCATGACAGGATGAAAACAAATAACCACAGGATTTATATACATTTTTTGTTCTACATTCAACTTGTTTTGGGGACAAAGTGAGAGGGGACCTATTGAGATGTTTTGGACATGTGCAGAGGAGGACATGGGGTATATCAGTAGGAGAATGCTGAGGATGGAGCCACCAGGAAGGAGGAAAAGAGGAAGACCAAGGAGGAGGTTTATGGATGTGGTGAGGGAAGACATGCAGGTAGTTGGTGTGAAAAAGGCAGCTGTAGAGGACAGGGGGGGATGGAGACGGATGATCCGCTGTGGCGCCCCCTAATGGGAGCAGCCGATAAAGGAAGAAGAAGAAGAAGAAGATGTTCTTCATTCAACTTCATTTATGATTTTCTCTATTAAAAATAAAGTTCATTCACTCAAAGCAACTACAAATTACAATTAGGTCATTAATGTGGGTAAATTAATTAATCAGTGAGGAAATCAAACACAAATACCTTTTTATTTTCTCTGTTGTTGAACTTGATGCTATTTGATGTTATTGGTTTAGAACTTGATATTTTCATAAATTACACATTTTAAACTTGATGTTTTACTATTACCATTTTTTGGGGGAATGGGGAACAGCTGGAGCTCGAACATTCCCCCCCCCCTCTAAAGTGGAGAATGGCAGAAAAACGATTGAGAAGTCCGATTCAGATCAGGCCAATAGATTCACATCAATGTTTAAAGTCCGTTTCACAGCAATCCACTCGTCTTCTTCAGGACATTCTGCAAAACCTGTATTTTGGTTTTTTGGTATCTAACCAAGGTTTATTCCTTATTCCTCTTTTTTCTCTCAGGGCATTTTCCTCATGTAATCTCAGAGTTTTTCCTCACACTTCCACCTCTGGTTTATTTATTACAGATTGAAATCTACAGCTGGATGTTTATTGGAAGAAGCAACACACATAATTAATAGTAATTTTTGTTTATGGTTCTTCTTCTACATCAAACTCAGATTCTTCAATATTGTTTGAATGCTTTAAATCAAAACCAGATTGGGATTTAGCAGTTTGTTTCTGGGTTTGCTTGAGTATGAACAAATGTTCTATAACGATTCACGCTTCACATTCTTCTATGGATTTGGAAGTAGAAGAAAGCAGTTTTGAGGTCTTTGCCCCAAACGATTTTTACATACAAAAGGCTACATTGTAATTCTTATAAATATCATATTACAGAAGTTTGTAGAAACGTCTGAACCTAACCTAATAACTCTAATGTGTTCTAATTCCTGTTCTTTCAAAGAAATACAAATAACCAATGTCAAGAATTGAATGTCTGGAAATGGTTACCTTTATTCAGACAGAGTCTTTTCCCAAGTAGAGTCTGGAGGTAATTCCCAATGGCTACCATGTGGCAACATGAGCTCCACAAAAATACTTTATGTGGTAGTTACTTGTGATTCTGTGGAATGTTCACTGCAAGCAGAAAACAGGGACTGACTTTACATTCCTTTTTTACACATTGTATAATTTTTAGCTGTTTCCAATAAAAACAATTCATTCATTCATTCATGTATGTGGAGGTGAACTAAACTCCTCTCTGTGCCAGTAATGTCTTTTCCATGCAGGACAGTAATGAATGTTTTTAGGAAAGTAGGGAAGCCCCCTGCTCCTGCTTCCAGGCTTTTTTCCAATTCCACAATTATTTCTCCTGTTTTCCGAGCGACCCGAAACCAAACTGGAAAGTAATGAACTGATTCCCAGGAGGCAAATCAACACTATGCTCTAATCAGAATCACAGAGAAAAGGAACTGTACAATCGGAGCGAGAACTAGACATGAAAATATACAACAAAACTCCTACTTATTTCAACTATTTTATGGTCTGATCACCAAAACAAAGTATTTTATTATCAATAAAACAATATAAAGGTATAAAGTAGTTGTAAATAATAATTCTGTACTGTGTATTTATGTGGAACTGAATATAAAAGGTTCCACTGAATGTCCTCTGGATATAAATATACACAAGAACATCAAAACTACGCAATATATCGAATAACATAGACATTATAATAAATAGGTCGATATCTAGTCTGATAGGAACACAGTACAAAAGATCTCACTTGAAGACCTCACTCAGTTGAAGACAGGAAATATTACAAGAAGAAATGATCTCGCTAACGAGTGCAGTTAAACTGGATGAGTGATTGAACTGTATAACAGATAAAAAAGAAGGAAATGTCTGTGCTCAAGCTTTAAGACAGAAGCACTTGAAGAAAACCAGCTGTGGAGCTGTGGACGAAGCTCCTCCCTTTGGGAATCGATCTAGAACTCACAGATGGAGAGATGCCACATATGGAAAAATGTATAAACTCAAGAAAGGGATATATTACGACTTAGATTTCAGACACATTAAATCCGAGATTCAGCAAACAGTTTGAGATTCTGGAATGTGCTCCAAGTTCCCTGTTTTCCAGAAGCAGATCTACTTTACAGTTGACATCACATGGGAAAATACAAAGAATATAAAAACATCCTCCTTCATCTTCTACTTAAACCTTCATCTGGGATGCTTTTTCTCCAACAGGGTGCTGTTTTGAGTGTATTATATGTTCATGTTGCATCAAGTTTTCTCTGTGTTCTCTTCATGTTCTCTTCATGTTCTCTTCATGTTCTCCTCATGTTCTCTTCATGCTCTCTTCATGTTCTTTGTATTTGGGTCCAGATCAAGTCTCTCATGGACACAGGAGGTTTTAGTCTTCAAATTGAGTTTGTCCATTTTTTGTCTAGAAAACATTTCAGTTCTAATGTGGTTCAATAATAGTCTCCATCGTAGTCTCTGATTGGATCGTATCCCATCAATTCTTTCATGGTTTCTTCTAAATAGGCAGACATCTCATCTAAAAAAAAAAAAAAAAAAAAGAAGATGAAAAAATCAGAGCGATTTCAGTATCTTAAAATTTTTCCGAGACATGTTTCGATTAATTTGACCTGCAATTATGTGGCAGAGACGTCTTTGGTCTCAGTGACACAAAATGATCTCTAATAGATGTTTTCTCTAAGAGCTGTAGAGTGTAATGTGGAACTCTATAACCTGGAGGTAGAATTCCCAGCACTGCAGTGGCTGAGATGTTGCCCAGGTCATTCTTGGCGATGCATCTGTAGGTTCCTGAATCTTCCCGAGTCGCCTCCTCAATCTGCAGCCAGCTAGAGAGCTCGTATTTCTGAGGACCTCCTCTGGACTATGTAGGACGAGGACCATGTAAGATTGCATGAGCGTTTTTATCATCACAGTTAGTTTACATGCAAAAATCTGAAATTGTCCACCTGCACAGATATATGAGGATCATCTCCAGGCAAAACAACCTCCTTTCCCTCTTTTCTCCATTCCACCAGCGCCATAGGGAATGCAAAGACCTCGCATAGAAACACTGCACTGCTGCCCGTCATGTTCACCAAGTTACGGGGAGGGACTTTGATGATGGGGACTACACAGGAGGAAAAAATAAATAAGAGAGAGAGAGAGAGAGAGAGAGAGAGAGAGAGAGAGAGAGAGAGAGAGAGAGAGAGATCAGACAAGGGATCATGTTCAGAAACTATTTCCTGTCAGTAAACCATCAGAGCTCCTTGTGTAAGTTCTGGCTGTGCTGCAGTTGTTCAAAGGTCATAAATCTCCTCCTGAAAACCTGCAGGAAAATTACAGGCTCCAGAAAGTCCAAAAATCCCAAACAGGCAGTTAAAAGGTTTAGGAGAGGAAACATTTGTAAGAGAACTCTGTATAAGATACACGGTCTGTACGAGGACGAAAGAAAAAAAGACGGAAAACAAAGAACGACAGTGAAAAGAAAATGCTGAATCGACTAGTTTTCTTTCGACAGAAGCAATGAAAAAGAATTCACAGAGGCAAATCGTTTCTTCTGATCTTTCTGAACTTTTCTTTAACTACACTACATTTCAATTCCCGTTTCTCATCGCACGTGAAGTTGTTGTAATGGTGACGTTTTGTGTAAAGGAGAAACGTGTTCAGGTGACGTTCCTGGAAGGAGTCTCCAGTGTCAGAGCTTTGTAATATATGCAACTTCTCAAGAAAGAGGATTTTTTACAATCGTTTCTCTTTAACAAGACCGTGATTTTTTTTTGTTGATTAGACTTTGGATCTCAGAAGTTTGCTGAGTTTCCTAATTTTTAAAAAATGCACGCGCGGGTATGAAGCGTTGAAGATATGGTTATGGAGAAGCTATAAGTCGGTATTAGAAGCTCCTACTGGTCCTGCAGGGTCCCTCGCTCGAGTTCAGTCCCTGGTTGGAGAACTGAGCTTCTCTGAACTTGCAGAGGTTGGTGTAGGTCTGTCCGTCAGATCCGCACACCGGCTCGCGCGAGGCGCACACACACTGCGGCTCCTGCGTCTCTCCGTCGCTCCAACACTCCAGTCCGTCTCCGCACAGCCCGTAGTAGACGTTCCTGTCTCCGGGGTCGCACTGCTGCCCCTCCAGGTTTCCGCACTCGAGGCAGCAGGCGCACGAATCGCGCACGAGCCCCGCTCTGCAGCCCGGCGTCGGCGGACACTGCTCCGGGGCGCACGGCTGCCGCTGCTCGCACGCGCTCGCGTTTCGGTCCTCGAGCTCTTCCGCGGCGTGGTAGTAATCGAAGGCGGCCAGATCGTCGTCGTCCACGTCGTCGTCATATCTGTAGGACGGAGAGGTTTGGTGTCCAGGTATGAAGCTCAGGGTCAGAAGAACCAGAAGCAGCAGCATTGTGTTCCCACTCGAACGCTCGCGACGAACAAGAGAACAAAAAAAATCTAATCAAAAGAACGGAACAGGACGCGAGAATCCGAGCAGAACCCCGTGCTGAGACCTGGAGGAGACTGGAGGAGCTCCGGTGTCCCTCTGCCTCACGCGCATAGCAAATAAACACGTACAAGACTCCAAATAAAGAAGGAGGAAGAGAGAGCGGGGCAGCGTGCGCGAGCACTGGGGCAGAAACACAGACTCCTTCTGCTGCTCCTCCTCCTCCTGCTGCTCCTCCTCCTGCTGCTCCTGCTCCTGTTTCTGCTCCTGCTCCTCCTGCTCCTCCTCCTGCCCCTGTTTCTGCTCCTGCTCCTCCTGCTCCTGTTTCTGCTCCTGCTCCTCCTGCTCCTCCTCCTGCCCCTGTTTCTGCTCCTGCTCCTGCTGCTCCTGCTCCTGTTTCTGCTCCTGCTCCTCCTGCTCCTCCTCCTCCTGCTCCTGTTTCTGCTCCTCCTGCTCCTGCTCCTCCTCCTGCCCCTGTTTCTGTTTCTGCTCCTCCTGCTCCTCCTCCTCCTGCTGCTCCTGCTCCTGTTTCTGCTCCTGCTCCTCCTGCTCCTGCTCCTCCTCCTGCCCCTGTTTCTGTTTCTGCTCCTCCTGCTCCTGCTCCTCCTCCTGCCCCTGTTTCTGCTCCTGCTCCTCCTGCTCCTGAGACTGGGGAATCTGAACCATCTGGAAGTTCACCTGAGGAGAAAATTAACGTCCCGACTCTCCCACAGGTCCTGCTGTCATCACTATTTATAATCCCGTCACACACCTCACAGCTGTCATCAACATCTGCAGCTGCACCGCTTAATTATTATTTTTACGCGGGTGGAGTAAAAGGCGTGTGCAGCGAGCAGCTGGAGTTTCCGACAATAGAATACAGAACTTTATTATAAAGCAGGAGTTCAGGTTTAAAGGTAGGATTAATTACAGAGCTGCATCACCAGCTGCTCCTCCACCATGTCCACCGTGTCCACCGTGTCCACCCAGTCCATGCAGTTTTGCATTCTGAGTGGTGAGAAGGTGTTGATTTATTCTCTACAGCAGAACCTCTTTTATAAATCACATGTTCGTTTTATTTGTAATGAATGGAAATGTAAAGAAGGTTGGAGTCGGGTCAGAGTTCCAGAAATAATGTTTGAGAGATATCGCTGTGATATAAGTGTGTGTGTGTGTGTGTGTGTGTGTGTGTGTGTGTGTGTGTGTGTGTGTGTGTGTGTGTGTGTGTGTGTGTGTGTGTTGTTGATTGTAATCTGAATCTGTTTTTATAGTAATTTAAAGGTCACCACATTTACAACCTCCAAAAAAACTCCTGTCGTGTTTGTACAGAAAAGAGACGTAAAGAATACAAACAACATTAAAGAATATAAAAGAAGGATTTGTGAGCTGATGCTCTGTTCTGCAGCGGCTTGCAATGTTCTCTAATGTTCTGTTTTAATGTTCTGCAACGTTCTTCAAACGCTCTGTAACGCTCTATTGTTCTGTGATGATGTTCTGCATTGCTCTTTAATGTTCTGTAATGTTCTGTAATGTTCTGGAGCTGGAAGAACGAACAAATGCAGGAATATTAAATACTCAAGTTTTTTTCTCAAAAACGATTTCATTTCAAAGTGACACAAAATACTGGATTCATCTGAGCCACAGTGAAGTTTTAACCTTCTAATATTAAAAAATTATTTGACTTGTTTTAAATTCACCTTTATAACATCACCACCATGTTCTCTCTCATCTCTCCATCATCTCTCCTCATCTCTCCATCATCTCTCCTCATCTCTCCATCATCTCTCCCTTCTTTCTCCCTCATCTCTCCCTCGGCTCTCCATCTTCTCTCCATCATCTCTCTTCATCTCTCCGTCATCTCTCCATCATCTCTCCAACATCTCTCCATCATCTCTTCTCCTCTCTCCCTCATCTATCCATCCTTTCTCCATCCTCTCTCCCTTATCTCTCTCTCATCTCTCCCTTCTTTCTCCATTCTCTCTCCCTCATCTCTCCCTCGTCTCTCCCTCATCTCTCCCTCGTCTCTTCTCCTCTCTCCCCCATCTCTCCCTTGTCTCTCCATCCTATCTCCCTCGTCTCTTCTCCTCTCTCCCTCGTCTCTCCATCTCTATCTCTCTCCATCACTACCCCCCCAACCCACCCCCGGACACCAGTTTGCCGTCTGACCTCATTGTAAGCTCAGACTCTTGGCACGGCTCGTGCTGAATCGTCGGATAGTGAACAAAAAGCGTCTGAGCCAAAATGACACCTAATGAAAAAAGTGCATGGTTTTATAAACAGGAGCCGAGCAGCCGAGGGGGTGTTGACACACAGCCGACACACAGCCACCTATTAAACCCTGATTACGAGAGTGTGTGTGTGTGAGTGTGTGTGTGTGTGTGTGTGTGTGTGTGTGTGTGTTCTGAACAAAGACGGGGTTTTAGGAAAGTTTCCAGCTCTGGGTGCTGGTGTATAAATTCAGCCTCCAGGTTAGTGGATATCAACAGACACCAACCCGGAGCTGGTAAGAGACCACCAGACACTCGAAAGCTCGAGAACAGCAGCTGATAGTGATGCAGGTTCATGTTAGAGTTCTACATTGTGGGTTCTGTAACGGCTCCTTCACAGATGTTTATTTTGTACTGTGTGGAAGGAGATTCCAGTGTCAGAGCGATACGTTTTCTGAAACCTTCAGAACAGAAGAGTTTACAAGCTGTTGTTTCAGGAGCATTTGTATCTTAGAGAAGTGCTTACATTAAAGCTGCTGTGGCGATTTTCAGAAATAAAAGTATAAACAATGTGTTTTTAAATGTTAATTATTGTAGACTTTATTCCACTGTTTTGTGTGATATGAATCTGTTGTGTTGAAGCTCGACAAACACCTCCAGGTTCACCATGGCAACCGATCACCAGAACCCTACAGGCAAACAACAGAATCCTACATCCAGCACTTTCAAGGTAGTGCATACACACACACACACACACACACACACACACACACACACACACACACATCAGCTTTGATAGTTTGTTCTGGTGTCCTTTAGCTGATCATCTACGAGCAGGAGAATTTCCAGGGCCGCTGCCATGAGCTGACTGGGATCTGTAACAACCTGCAAGAGGCAGGCGTGGAGAAAGTGGGCTCCATCCTGGTGCTGTGTGGACCGTGAGTGTGTGTGTGTGTGTGTGTGTGTGTGTGTGTGTGTGTGTGTGTGTGTGTGGACTGTGAGTCTGTGTGTGTGGACCATGAGTGTGTGTGTGTGTGTGTGTGTGTGTGTGTGTGTGTGTGTGTGTGTACCGTGAGTGTGTGAGTGTAAGTGTGTGGACCATGAGTGTGTGTGTGTGGACCGTGAGTGTGTGAGTGTGTGGACCATTAACGTGTGAGTGTGATCGTGTCGGAGAAAAGATATAGACTTTGCTAGCTGCAAAGTCTAAGTGGAGAAATAGAAAGAGATATCCATCATCATGTGTGTTGAGTAAAGAAAGGATTGGTTTGTATTTGTGTGTGTGTGTGTGTGTGTGTGTGTGTGTGTGTGTGTAGGTGGGTGGGGTATGAGCAGCCCGGCTGTAAGGGTGAGCAGTACGTGTTGGAGAAAGGTGAATATCCTCGCTGGGACGCCTGGACCAACAGTCGACGCAGTGACTCCATCTTCGCCTTCCGCCCAATCAAAGTGGTAAATAAACAAACAAACAAACAAATAACTAAACAGTGCCCATGAAAAAGATCAGACGTTTCCCTCAGCTTGACTGCTCTTCACACCACCTCCATTTCTCGGTTCAGGAAAGCCAGGACCACAAGATCGTGCTGTACGAGAATCCCAGCTTCGCAGGCAAGAAGATCGAGATCATAGATGACGACGTGCCGAGTTTCCACGCTCACGGCTACCAGGAGAAGGTTTCCTCTGTCCGAGTGCAGAACGGCACGTAAGTACCTGAAAAACCAAGGTCCCACAGGCGTCTGTCACACAGTCCTGGATCGGTCAGAAGGTGTTGATGAATTCTCTTTAGTTGTTTGATGCGCTCGTTAAGGTTGCTATAGTAACGGCTTCTTCTCAGGGGCTTGAACATGCTCCGATTGTTGTGGTGGTTTTATCTGCTTCACTCTTCCTCTCCTCTCCTCTCTCACAGCTGGGTGGCGTATCAGTACCCGGGGTACCGAGGGTACCAGTACCTGTTTGAGAAGGGCGAGTATAAGGAGTGTTCTGATTTCGGGGCGAAGGTGCCTCAGATCCAGTCGGTGAGGAGGATCCGTGACATGCAGTGGCACCAGAGAGGAGCTTTCCACACCTCCAACTGAGCTTCTCTCTCTTCGCTCTTCTCCTCCAGAAATCCTCCTCTTCCTCACAACCCTAATGATGATGATGATTCCTTACATGATAGATTGTCCCAGTGATTCCGTGTGCTTCTGCTTCACAAATAAATAAAGCCGTTTTGCTTTACGAGGTCTCACCTTCTGAGCGTTCGTTCCTGCAGGAGCGTTTCAGCGAGAACGCTTTTGTTTTTTTAGATGGTTTCACTGCAGAATATTTCAGTCATTTCTTCACAAGAATTGAGTACACAAAAAAAAAAAAAAAAAAACACTTCTCTGAGGCATGAATGCAAACCAGATCCACATGTTTCTCAGCACGTTTCTGCCAGATCTTCATGAATCTCACGTTAACTCTAAAGACACTGAGTCCACACGTGACCCGATTCTGCTTTAAAGCCTAAATAATGCAGCAAGTTGCTAAACTCACATGAAAACTGTCAATGTTCCAGATGTTTCCTCACAGAAGATTCAGAGAAATGACAGAACATGGCTGAGTTTTGGTGTCCAGTGTTCCTGGAAATGTCCTCGTGACTCAGCAGGAACATTAATGTGGTTTCTTCACTTTTATAAAAAAAACAAAAACACAAAGACTGTTAGGAAAAGTAAATGATTTGGTTTGCACTCAGATTTGGGGTAAAGGTGTGTATGGACAGTCTTTGTGGATGTAACTGTTAGGACAGGAGGACACACAACGTGGAAAGGTGGTGATCTCAGTGTGTCACTCAGGGGCATGGTTTTATCTTCTCTGTATCAGTCTGCGTCTACATTTAAAAAGCTTCGTGTCCACACTTTAGTTTCCCAAAACTTGCTCTTCCACACCGAAACGTCTGAAAATGCTCACGTTCCTGTTCTGCTCATGTGAAAAAAATACGACACTTCGACTCACGTCTTTTCCGCCTTCCGTTTACTTACTTTCTGGCTGTTTGAAACGTCGCTGCAAACCACAAAAAATGCATCATCGCCTTTGTCAGTATAATTAAAGGAGGCGTGGCCTGTGTATCTGTCGGTATAAGTAAAGGAGGCGTGGCCTGTGCATCTGTCGGTATAAGTAAAGAAGGCGTGGCCTGTGTATCTGTCGGTATAAGTAAAGGAGGCGTGGCCTGTGTATCTGTCGGTATAAGTAAAGGAGGCGTGGCCTGTGTATCTGTCGGTATAAGTAAAGGAGGCGTGGCCTGTGTAACTGTCGGTATAAGTAAAGGAGGCGTGGCCTGTGTACCAATTCTAGTGAAAGAGGTAATTAAAAAAAAGAATAAAAAGAAAGCAGAACGAGAGCATTACTCCTCCCATGGAAAATGGAAGTCAAGAAAATAAATTTATTGTAAATTTTTATTATGAATATACATTTAAACCACCGGTTTTACAACACAGTGTAATAAACATCTGTATGGTGAAATAAAAAAATACAAAGAGAGAAGAACTTTCCCATGACGACACACACACACACACACACTCAGGGAGCAGGGGTTATGGAGCGAGCTCAGGTGAGGGGTGAAGGGTGAGGGTTTATACCCCAAAACAACAACAACAACAAATGAACATAAAAATTTTCCCTTTCGTACATCTGTACAACAAACCCAACACAGAACACACCGTGACTGAGATGAAACACCACCTTTCACCAATATCGCTCCTCCAACCAGGTTCTACACACACACACACACACACACACACGTCTGATCTGATGTTCGATTGTGCAACATTTTTCTTTTCCTCTTTTCCGTCATCATTAAAGCGATAAAGTGAGCAGCGAGCTTTGGATAAGAAAGTTGTTAAAATAAACGATTGTACGTGCGGTTTGGGAAAAAAAAAACGCAGTCAATCACGTGTTCTTTCACTTCCGTAGTAAAGAAAATCTCAACATTAAAACAAACGTTTATACACTCACTTTCAACACAATGCTTCTTTCCTGTATACAAGTCCACTTGAATGCTTTGTGGGCGGGGCTTAGTGAGTTAAACAACGCCCAGTTGCACGAGTGAGTCATTGTGTGCGTGTGTGTGCGTGTGTGTGCGTGCGTGTGTGTGTGCGTGTGTGTGTGTGTGTGTGTGTAAGCAGCTATATATGGACATTTGCAAATTCTGCCTGGATAAGCTGAAGAAACAAAAATAAAAGTGATCTTTGATCTTGAATCGAATAAATGAGAATTTGTTGGTGTAAAGGAAAGTTTTAATAACGTATGACAAATTTTCTGATTCTCAGTGGATTATTATGTCGGTGGACAAATCAAGCGCATGGACGAGGAAATTTTGTCACTCAACACTGGTGAGCAGTAAAATTAGTGACTGGCTGTGAATACACCCCCGACCTGCACCACACACACCTACCAAATCCCCCCCCCCCCCCCCGACCTGCACCACACACACCGTCTGAAACAAATTTCCATTTATTTTTCTAGTAGTTGCGCTACTCACTGCTGAGCGCCGAGAAACAGACGATCCGTTTCTGAGCAACAAATTTGATTGATCGTATTACAATGGAATCATCATGAGATAAATGACGTATATTAGACTTGGAAATTTTGTGGGGTTTTTAAAAAACGTAGCCGGTGTCCATGGTAACGCACTTAACTAGCTACTCTGGGTC
>NC_139584.1:29978959-29983959 GCF_946808225.1 Silurus aristotelis | reverse complement strand
TCAACCACAGAACAGAGGAAGAGAAGACAGAAAGAGGAAGACATCTCTAACAGAAAACCAACACAGGTATCAGTGCACTGAACACAACAACAGTGTGTGTGTGTGTGTGTGTGTGTGTGTGTGTGTGTGTGTGTGTGTTGTTTCATGCACATGTGTGTTGGTATTCATTATAACCCAAATAATCGGATGCTAGTTATAAAGCTACATGCTAATGGAGCTCTATTTCTCTCCAACACAAACTCATGTCTTCTCAAGTCTGAAGATCAGTGGAAAGTTTCCACCAAACTCACATCTCACATCCATCACAATCAAATCTTCTCATTGGTTCAGATGATTCAATCCTACATGTGCATAATTCACACCTGTGATCCAAACACACGACTCGGAGAAACACTTCCTGTGGAAACAGCGAAGAGAAAAAAAAACACATCCGAGGAACAAAGGGATAAAACAGCTTGAGCGTGTGGTGCATTGTGGGTAATACAGTGAGCCTCAGGGAGAATAACAGCATGTAAAGTACAGCAGTTTCACCACATTCCTGCTGAACAACAACAGGAACGTGTTTAATGACAGACTTGGTCCTGTGTGTGTGTGTGTGTGTGTGTGTGTGTGTGTGTGTGTGTGTGTGTGTGTGTGTGTGTGTGTGTGTGTGTGTGTGTGAGAGAGAGGACGGCCCAGCAGCAGTGAGACGAGTTCACAGAAATACAAGTGACCGAGTGTGTGTGCGTGCTCAGCTGTGTGTGTTTTAATGAGCTACAGACTGTACAGTGTTCCAAAACACACACACACACACACACACACACACACACACACACACACACACACACACACACACACACACACACACACACACACAGGAAAATGTGTAAATAGTGTATGAGGTTGTGTATCTGAAACAAAAGGTATTTTTAACTGATGAACAAGTCACTTATGTGCCAAATGTTTTTTTTTGTGGCTTTATTTCTCTACTTCTCAGGAAAGACACACACACACACACACACACACACACACAATGTCCTACATATGAACAATGCATACCACAAAAGTGTGAGATGTGAGATAAGTGTGAGATTTGAGATGTGTGAGATGTTCGATTAGTGTGAGATAAGTGTGAAATAAGTGTGAGATAAATGTGAAATAAGTGTGAGATGTTAGATAAGTGTGAGATAAGTGTGAGACATGAGGTTAGTGTAAGATAAATGTGAAATAAGTGTGAGATGTTATATGTGTGAGATTTAGGATAAGTGTGAGATAAGTGTGAGACGTGAGATTAGTGCGAGATGTGAGATAAGTGTAAGATTTGAGATAAGTGTGAGATAAGTGAGATGTTAAGTTGGGGTGAAATGTGAGAAGTGTGTGAGGTGAGAAGTGTGATGCAAGATAAGTGTGAGATATGAGATAGATGTGTGATGTTAGGTTGGAGTAAGATGTGAGAAAAGTGTGAGCTGTAAGATAAGTGTACGATTTGAGATGTGAGATATGTGTGAGGTGAGAAGTGTGAGATGTTATGTGCAGAATACAAACATTAGCGCACAAAGGGGAAATAAAAACATGCAGAAAGTTTTTCTTCTGCGTTTTAAAGCTTCTCAAACATCTGATTATTATTTTTGGCATCTGGCCAGCTGACAGTGACGGGCTGAAGGAACACACACCTTCACACACCTTGTTTCCACACTGCAGGGGCTTGTGTGATCTGCACTGACTACATACCTGTCACTCTCACACACACACACACACACACACACACACACACACACACACACACACACACACACACACACACACACACACACACACACACACACACACACACACACACACACAGTCATAAAAACACACAAAGGGAGTGGCATGAAGAAACAGAGCCATGATGCCCTGAAGGCTCATATCAGTGTTTCGGGTGGAGACTGAATTCAACACGTATCACGCAGTGCTTTATTCATACACACCCGAGTGAACGTGTGAAGGTCAGCAGGGTTTATTACCCTGTCAGAGAGCCGAGACTGAGGTGAGGTGAAGGACTGAACTTTTATACAATTCCCAGAAATCCTTCACTCAGCGTTTCCCTCAGCAGCAGTGATGAACATGGTGTTTGGTTGGTGAACTGTTTACAAAAGGTGGTGTTGTTGCGAAGGTAAACACACGAGACACATTGTATCACCGAAATGCTGCCTTTAGAGCGGCCAGAGTGCTGTGTGTGTGTGTGTGTGTGTGTGTGTGTGTGTGTGTGTGTGTGTGGTGGGGGGGGGGGGGGTGGAGTCACTGCTAACCACAGTCATGATCATTGTCATGTTTTCTCCAAATCTAACAGACCGTAGCACCATACAAGACTCAACATGGGATTTCATAAGGAATAAACGGTTATACTGCACACACACACGCACACACACACGAACACACGCACACGCACACACGCACACACGCACACGCACATGCACACACCCTGTTGTAGAAATGTTTCACTTTTGCTTCACTGCCCTCAACTCTAGTTTTAGTGCTGATGTTCACGTTCTCCACTCGTTCTTTCTCTGTTCACTCTTATCCCTTATTTTTCCCCACTTCTTTTCTCATTCACTCGTTCTTGTAAATTTCTCTTTGTTCATCACTATCCCTCTTTTTTTTCTCTCCTACTTTCCCTCTTAAATTGGAAGGGAGTGCTGTAGAAAGCGAGGGAACAATAAACAAATGGAAGACGAGAGCAGAGGAAAAGCAGACATGTAGTTTGGCTGCGAAAAAATGCAAGACCACTAATAGTGTGTGTGTGTATATATGTGTGTGTATATATGTGTGTGTGTGTGTATGTGTGTGTGCGCGTGTGTGCACGTGTGTGTGCGTGTGCGCATTTCCAGTAACACAATGCATGTGAATATTTCTTTGTAGGTCTTTAAGCTTAAAAAGACACACCCAACCTGTCAGTGCATGTCCTTGTGTGTGTGTGTGTGTGTGTGTGTGTGTGTGTGTGTGTGTGTGTGTGTGTGTGTGTGTGTGTGTGTGTCTCTGCTTCAAAAGGTAACAGATGTCGCTAATCAGGACACTACAGTTTGAGGTAAGTGAACAATGATGGGAAAGTTTCATACACACATACATACACACACACACACACACACACACACACACACACACACACACACACACACACACACACACACACACACACACACACACACACACACAGGGACGTAGGATTAAAGAGACTTCTGCTTTTCAGGAAACGTGTGGAGGAAAAAAAAAAAACTGTTAAGGAGAAAACGTATCGTCTCAATATGAGCTAATTTGAACAATCAGATGCGAGCGTTCGGTGTAAAGTCTGTGGTGTAAAGTCAAGACCTTCATCCCAGGTTCCATAAAGTTTATAATCTCCTCATGCTCCTGTGTGTATGGTGAGAAAAATCCGAACTTTTGAAAGATTATCAAACACTTTAATTAGATAATTTAATATTATTTCGCCACAACGACAAGTCGCCTTATAGAGCCACAGATGAGAAGTACAAAATGTCAACTTAATGGTAGATCCTCAGCACATGTCTTATAATAAAGTGCTACTAAAAACATTTTACAACTTTGTGTCATTCTGTGTGTGTGTGTGTGTGTGTGTGTGTGTGTGTGTGTGTGTGTGTGGTCTCTAAATAAATTAGGTTCTGAGCTCAGTGTAACTCAGTTAAGTGATTATGTTAGAGCACTTCCTGGATCTGTATAGACCTACAGCTCTCACTGCACACACACACACACACACACTTTAAAGCATCCGTTTGTGATATTTATGGCCCTCAGCTGCATAAAAAAAAAAAAAGCATGTGGGTGGGGCCTATTTCTTGGGCAGAGAAAAATATACTACATGCTCAAATGTAGTGTCAAATGTAGAACAATCGCTCAAGTTAACAGATAAAATAACTGATATGAAAGAGAATTTTGAATTGAAGAAAAGAACATGAGGTCAATTGTTACACACTGCAGCTATAATGTCCCAGCTGTAGGTCGGGGTAATGCATCAGACTGGGGTAATGCATCAGACTGGGGGAATGCGGCGGTGGGGTAATGCATCAGACTGGGGTAATGCATCAGACTGGGGTAATGCGGCGGTGGGGTGATGCGGCGGTGGGGTAATACATCAGACTGGGGTAATGCATCAGACTGGGGTAATGCAGAGGTGGGGTGATGCATCAGACTGGGGTAATGCATCAGACTGGGGTAATGCATCAGACTGGGGTAATGCATCAGACTGGGGTAATGCAGAGATGGGGTAATACATCAGACAGGGGTAATGCATCAGACTGGGGTAATGCAGAGGTGGGGTGATGCATCAGACTGGGGTAATGCATCAGACTGGGGTAACGCGGAGGTGGGGTAATGCAGCGGTGGGGTAACGCGGAGGTGGGGTAACGCATCAGACTGGGGTAATGCGGAGGTGGGGTAATGCATCAGACTGGGGTAATGCATCAGACTGAGGTAATGCGGAGGTGGGGTAACGCGGAGGTGGGGTAATGCATCAGACTGAGGTAATGCGGAGGTGGGGTAACGCGGCGGTGGGGTAATGCATCAGACTGAGGTAATGCGGAGGTGGGGTAACGCGGAGGTGGGGTAACATTCGGCTGCAGTGTAAAACTCATTTTCTGAGTTTTACACCATGACCACAGATCTGGTGTGAATGTTCTAATACATCATTGTTTCCACTGTAAGGGCTCTCACACACACACACACACACACACACACACACACACACACACACACACACACACACACACACAATACTAACATCCCATAAAACCACAGTAAGGTCGAGTCCAGACTGAAAGAGGAAGCAGACCAGGATTAAGTTCCTTTGGTTCCTCTAGTCAACTCACCAAAAAAAGTCACATAACTCTGTACAGACGGGCCCAAACCAAACACACCCTTTTATTCTGTTCTTTTGTTTTTCACATGCCGTGGAACCGTGTGTGAAGAGAGAGAAGAAAGAAAAGTGTGGTTGTTCAGGTGGAATGGGGGTGAGATTCGAGACAAAA
>NC_139584.1:29946459-29963959 GCF_946808225.1 Silurus aristotelis | reverse complement strand
ATAAGTGACTGTCATGTGGAAGAGTTTAGCATCATTTATTAAGCTTGCTAACAACCTAAATGCTACTTTGCCAGCTAGCTTTGCTAATGTTAATCCTACCAATCCAACTCCATGATTGTTGTAAACTATGGAACTGCAACTTAGTTAAGAATGCTAGGCTTAGAAACTTAATCTTTGGCCTCGATGACCCAGGGATTTTCCCCACTCACTCCAGGTTCTGTAGGTTCTCACCTGAGACCCGGTGCTGCTCGGCTGCGTCTGACTCGGCTCCTGGGATGCCGGCGACCAGCTCCAGACTGGTTCAGGTATCAAAGAAGACAAGGCAGTCTGGTTCTCCCTCCTACTACAAGCAAAAAGATCTTCCGTGTTGAAAATTTTCTCGGGGCTCAGAACATGACCTGGGGAAGTTGGAAGTCTGAGTGTAGGCATCTGGACAGGTACCAATGGAGCTGTGATGCCAGGAGACTGAACAGGAGCCAAATTTTGGTTTAAAATGGTTCCTGCGTAACGTTCTTCATGTCTTTGCAGTATTTGCTCCAGACTGGACTGTCTAGCACTGTTAGGCCTTTTGGAACTTTCTGTGGAAGACAGCCATGAAGGTTCATCTACAGCTACCTCCCCCTGTGAACTACCCCACAGGTCAAATTGATGTTCCCCATGGGACCAGTCTGGCGTCTCAGAATGTGATTGGATTTGTGGTTTAGGTCTTTCTGTGGGAAGTCCTGATTGGTTCAAAACCTGGGGCTGAAGTGGCGGTGGAAGTCTTGCTTCTTCTGTGCGGGGAAATTGAAAAGGAGCCTGCATCTGAGCCTGAGGAGGGGTGGTATCCCTTTGAAGGTTCTGCAACAGGGATTGAGGATGAATTGGAGTCACCATTTTGGCTCCGCTGATTGGAGTCATTGGTTTGTTTCTATCCAAATCCAAACTGGCAAATGTGGTCATTCCGAAGGGATCCACAGAAACCCCAGGTTGTGTTTGGTTCCTGAAAGAGTCAACATCCAAAATTGATGGTTTGTAAACTTCATCAAGAGCAGATGAAGGCTGCTTCCATCGGGGTGTTGGGCTCTGATCGCTGCTCAAGCTTGGACCAGACCGATCCCCCAGACAAACATTATCTAGATCCAGCACTTTGGGCCGCAGAGGAGATTCTGCAGAGCTTGTTCCCTGTTCTGTCTCTCTCTGCCCTTCCCCTACTTGTTCTGGCTGCTTCTTGGTGGTCCGTTTCTTCTTCTCCTTCTCTTTTTGAAGTTCAAAATCAATAAGCTTTATTCTTTCAAGCTCCTCGATCTTCTTAAGATCCTCCCGCTCTTTCTGTTTCTCCCTTTCCTGTGCTTTCAGTCTATCTGACTGTGCTGCCCATCTCTCAATCTCCTCAAGTTGTTTCTGTCTCTCATTGTCTTTCTGTCGTTCCTGTTCTTTTTGCCTCTCAACCTCTTTCTGTCTTTCGAGCTCCCTTTGTTTTTTTAGTTTAATTTCATGGTCCAACTCTAACTGTCTTTTTCTTTCTAGCTCAATCTCCTGCTGTTTCTTATACTCCCTCATCTTTATCCTCTCCTCCTCTAGAAATCTCTCCCTCTGTCTCTCCATTTCTTTCTGTTGCTCCAGCTTTCTCTCAGCAGCCTTCCTCTCGAGTTCGATTTGACGTTCCCTTTCTAATTGCTTCTGTCGTTCCATCTCTTTCTGCCTCTCCAACTCTCTTTGTCTTTCTATCTCTTTCTGCCTCTCCATCTCCAATTCTCTCTGTCTCTCCAAATCTCTTTGTCTTTCCATCTCTTTCTGCCTCTCCAACTCTCTCTGTCTTTCCATCTCTTTCTGCCTTTCCAACTCTCTCTGTCTTTCCATCTCTTTCTGCCTCTCCAGCTCTCTCTGTCGTTCCATCTCTTTCTGCCTCTCCAGCTCTCTCTGTCGTTCCATCTCTTTCTGCCTCTCCAACTCTCTCTGTCGTTCCATCTCTTTCTGCCTCTCCAACTCTCTCTGTCGTTCCATCTCTTTTTGCCTCTCCAACTCTCTCTGCCTCTCCAACTCTCTCTGCCTCTCCAACTCTCTCTGCCTCTCCAACTCTCTCTGTCGTTCCATCTCTTTCTGCCTCTCCAATTCTCTCTGTCGTTCCATCTCTTTCTGCCTCTCCAATTCTCTCTGTCGTTCCATCTCTTTCTGCCTTTCCAACTCTCTCTGCCTCTCCAATTCTTTCTGCTCCATTGCTCTCTGGTGTTCCTTCTCTTTTTCCTGTCCTATGTTCCACTGTGTCCCAGTTTGCAGTCCTTCTGGAGGACTTTTCCTATAAGCAGGTTCCACAGAGGGGTTCCTTCTTATCGACGGAACTCGATTCTGAAAACCCCTGCTCCCTATTTTTACAGAGAAGTCCTCAAAAGGCATATCTGGCTTATCTCGGTCTTCAGCTGATCTTCGTTTATCATTCCTAATCATCTCTTCCTTGTCCATTCCTGCACTCTGGTGAACAACCTCATTCATTTGACCTGTAAGAGCGAAATAAGTCGCCCTTGGTCTTGCCACAGGTTCTGGTACCTTCGACTGTCTGAGTCCTGCAGTGTTCTCTTTCTCCGTCTCAGCCTCAATTTCCAGCTCGTCATCTTCAATGTCTGCTATCGCAGCCAAGTGGACCTCCATCTGCCTCTGGAGCTCTTCCTCCATTTTCTTCACCATCTCCTTTTGCTTTGCCATTTCCAGCTCACTTTCTTTATCAACGTACATCTCATCCCATTTGGAAAGCGCCCCCACTCTGAGGTAACGTGTGTTGCTCTTCTCTGTAGCAGAGCCTGCCGATTGTCTGTCATTGTCCTTAGTGGACTCCCCTGTACCACTGGATTCCTCGTTTCCTGGAATGCCATCATTCATAGTAGGTTGCTGAAGTGCTGCATTGGACCTTCGAAGCGTAAGAGCTTTTTCCTCCAGATGTGCAGCCGGAACACTTACACTAACCGCACGACTCTCTTCAACTGCAGACACCATGTCAAAAATATGATCGATGCGCTTTGGACTGGAAGGAGATGTCAAATTCTGGTTCGTAACCTTGACCAGAGACCGGTCGTCTTCTTCAGCAGGAAAACTGAACAAGCTGCTTCCTTTATTTCGTAAAGAGAGGCTACGTCTGGGTGCCGGTTTTACCACGCCGGAGTTAGTATCTTCCATCATTTGGACGCTATGTTTCTCCACCACGTTCTCAAATAGCGATGCTCTGACAGTCTGAACACCACTGGCCACATTAGCAGGCAAGTCCTGGTCCTCCTGTGGCTTCATCTGCCCAGTCGGAGGAAGATCTTTGGACTGAAAGAAGAATTTTAGAGTCGTATCAGTTAAAGTTTTACACTGCAAAATCTCTAGCCATAAACATCATATTGATTTTATTTTAAGAATGAAATACAATGACTGCATTCGATATTACGATTGGTTTAAGATTGTTTTTCTTTTCTTTTTTCTGACTTATTTAGCAAAACTTAAAGTCTGTTATTTTACCTGCATATTGAGCGAAGACGTCATTTAAGGCTTTGAATCTTTTAAGACGTTATTTTAGATGTAATAACTGGTTTTAAAGTTGCCCAGTAAAAATAAATGCTCACTTAGGACTTGTTCATGAGTATTATTTATTCCAAATGCTTGTTTAATGTCACATTTATTTACAGTCTAATAACAAATGATAAAGAGTCTGCAGTATAAAATCATCAAACACGTTCCAAACATTTTCCAGTATAATTATCATTTTTTGGAACTTTGCTCTTTATACAAACTGCTGACTGCTTCTCACTACAGTAACTTGTTCTGTAGTTTGATTTCAGTTTCTCATGTTAAAAATCATTATTTTCCAAAAAGACAAAATACATCCACTAACGTTTTATGTTTATGTTTTAAGTATTTACAGTAATGATTTCGCCTTGTTTTTGCATCGTAACTACTGAGTGCTTCAACACAGTCTTCATTCGAATAATAATTAGTGTGATTTCAATAGTGATCTTGTTTTTAGTTAAAATGATTTGTTACTTTTTAAAACAGAATATATAATGACCATTTTTTAATTTAGACGAATTCTAAACCTGTTCTCAGGTTTCAGCAAACTGTTTAAAAACATTAATCAACACGCAGGTTTTATATTAATTACACTAAACCATCTGCTTGGAATAAGAGTTTTAATGCTTATTTTTACAACAATTTAGTTCTTTTCTAAAGTCTGGATATGTTTTCGTTTCTCAAGAAATCTTACCAAGTGTAATCATCTCACTGCACTGCAGATCATTCATTCTTATATTTAGACGCTTATTTTTTTGCATTGTATATAAATGTGCTCATATTCGCTGACTGATATCAGATGATTCTTTGTCTCGCTCTCGTTGCCTGCATCAAGCAAAAAAGTCTTCAGGTGAACTCTATATTTATGATCATCACAAGCGTAACAGAATTCGGTTTCGAATATAATTGTAGGTTTCGACATCCCAGAGGGTGAGCGCTTTGTTCCTCACGAGTGTTTTCTCAGTTCATTTATACATCATAAAGGTTGGTGCCACCAAAGCACAAAAAGATAGAACAGAATAAATCAGTACATCCTGCAGAAAACCATGTCAAAGAAACGTTTGTCACCACTGAAAGAGGACGTGGAGCTCAGTGGTTAAAACATTGGACTTTGGATTGGAAGATCACGAGTTCAAATCCCTTAACCCACGGTCGCTCCGGATAAAGACGTCTGCTAAATGCCGTAAATGTAAAAGAAACTCTGATCTGTGGGTTCTCATGTTCGAGTTCTTCTACCGTGAACTTCTCGCAAAGGTCATTTTCACGAAACCAGCCTCGAGAAACCACGAGTCAAACCAGCAGCGTGTCCTTTTATTAAAATGAAGGTGTGCAGGAGAGCTATGGAAATGAGTATTCAAACGAGAAATAAATAGATGCTCGGTCATCACGTGAACGTAGATGTAAAGAAGATCAAAGGCAGAAGAACAAAAAAACCTGAAATAATGTGTTTTGGTGCTTGGAAAATAAATGTGTGTGTACTGAGGTAGAGCTCCAAAAGCTGCTCTAGCAAAGCCTCCATGGTCTGTGTCTCTCCCTCTCCCTCTCTCTCCCTCTCCCCCTCTCTCTCTCTCTCTCTCTCTCTCTCTCTCTCTCTCTCTCTCTCGGATTAACCTTTCCCTCCTCTTTTATTTTGGTTGGTCTTTTCCAGAATATGACTCAGCTCAGCTCAGCTCAGCTCAGGTTACACACCTGTTCTGCACCACACCTCTATGACATCAATGCTGCTTTTTTACAAATTAGTCCAACCTGTTTGTATTCCTTTCTTTCCTCGTCTGCTTGTTTTTTTTTTTCCTTCCAACACAAAACACAAGCCAAGACTGAGGTCAGTTACGGTTTGACTTTTCAGGTTGGTACTCTGTCGTGGTGCGAGAGCTTCCTGGGAACATTTTTCACAACTATAAATAGAAAAACGCAGATTTAAATAAACGATTGATGGAGAGCCGGAGATCCGGAGATCTGGGATTACGTACAGTAAATTTCATTTGGTGATGGAAAATGATTTTCTCATCAAAAACAAACCAAATAAAAGAATGAGAGAAAAAACAACATGGAAATTAAAAGGTCAAGAAAATGCAAAAGGAACACGTGAAAACAAGGTAAAAAGTTCAGAAGAAAATGGTTTAAACATTCAGACAAAAAGAAATTATAAAAATAAATGCAACTAATAACCTGGTCGTCCTTCAATTATTATTTCATCTACATATTATTTCTGCTCAATAACGACCTCTCTGTGGGATTAAAATTGTAATAAATGTTATAAATATAAAAAAAAAACAATTAGAAACTTTCTGGAAGCAACTGATTTGATGTCGCTAAATGCAAATAAATTATTTAAAAAAAAAATTACTTAAAAAAAAGTACTTTTTCTAATGAAGCACAATAATTTTTATGTTATATTTTCTTCTTTTTTGTTGAATTTTTATTAACAATTTTTTTTTTTAAACATGCGAAAACCACGGTTCCTAGAAATAACAGTTTTGCCCAAATCAAGCTCAATAATAACTACAGCAAGGGATATTTTATAGCAATTGGGGGCGGGGCACTTCAGGGTTTGATGGTGTTTGATTGGACGGAGAATCTGATGAGAAGCTAACATTTGTGATAGCATTAGTGAAATTCCACTGGATGGTGTGAATTCAGAGACGGTGAGAATCAGAAGCGAGAGCGACGTTATCGTTCCTTCCGACCTTCACACGGCGTTACAGCAGGCGAGTCCCTGTTATCAGTGCACTCGGCAGGGTTTTGATTAGAGGAACACTAAAATGGTGGTCAGATTGTTTTTTTTTAATCTATATTTGTTCATACAAAGTATCCAAAGAAAAATATTCACAATTTCCTGTTTACGGCAAAAGCAGGCCATCAGGGGCTAAGGCTAAAAGGCTAATGTAGCCAACAAGCAGTGGAAGCTTCAAGCCTCTGGATTAGCATGGCTAATCAGATACCAGATACGCTCCCCACAAACCGACCAGATTTGTTTACTTTATATTTCTAATTATAGAAGCATTCAGAACTCCAGAATTACTCGTATGCAGATGGATTCTGGGGAACGATGCTAAACTGGAGGTCATACGCTTTTAGCATGTTAGCGTGTTAGCATTACTGAATACTAGTAGTTCTAAAGCTTAAATCTTTGGACATGAAAAGTTTGATCTTTGTGATGTCATTTTTTGGTTTTGTTGCCGACCGTGTTGGAAGGAAGTTATCACCTTTTTGCCGAGTTCCTCAGCTCCCATCTGGACACCTTTAAGCTCGCTGGAGCTCGTGCTCTCGGCATCGGACGCAAAGCTGCAAACAAAACTAACGTTAGTCTTAAACTCACATGCATGGCTGCCTGCTGAGTTTTACAGTTTTGGTTAGAAGGTTTTGATTCTTTCTCTGGAACAGCAGCTCTGTTAATCGCTGGTTTTGATTTATTAATGCGCTCGTTCTGATAGGTTATCGTTTCTATAGTAACCGTTTTACAGCTGCTGAAACCTTAATGAAAACAGCAACCAGCTTGCAAAAACAAGATATGTGAAAATATAGACAGATAAAAAGCACTGTAACATGAGCCACATGTCAGAACATTATGAACATTCTTTAAGCTCTTAATTCCAAATATTCTGCGTGCATGGTAAGATGACATTTGTGGCCACCTATAAAAGATCGTCTACAAATAAACCCCACCATATGTTGGTTTCTGTATTTGTTCATACTGTATCTTCTGTTTAATAGTTGAATAAAAAACATACCGTTTTGTTTTATCTGTTGGAAGTGGGCGGGGCTTAACCTGCGGTTTCTGGGGTGGTGTCGGTGGGGCGGAGAAGTCCTCTGTCAGCTCTTTGATTCGCTGTTTCACTCCGACAGCTCCGTCTGTGTCTACGATCGCCGGTGCCGGAGGCTCGGTTCCTTGTGAGGCAGGAAGCGAAAACGTAGACGATGACGAGTCCAAAAGAAGACTAATCCTCCTCTTTATGCTGCTTCCTGTCCTCTCCAAGCGCTTTGCATCCGGTCCTTCTATGTCCTTCTTCCAAACGCCTCTGTCCAAATCCGTCTGGTCTTTCTCTCCTCTCCGAACTTCACCTTCTGGGCTGGGTGTCGTCGGCGTGTTCTCCTTGCTCTCCCCAGTCAAAGATGGTCTTTGGGTGAAGGCCTCGAACTTGGCAGTGAGATCACTAGGAAGTGGTCGCCTCTCCACCCGAGGTGGGGTAGACGTGGAAGCTGAGGTGGCCTCCGGCAGGAAAATGGCCGACACCGGCCTTGGCCTGGAACTTCTTGTTTCATGAGGACGACGAACCACCTCATCACCTTTAATACACAATTCCTCTTCCAAGCCAACATTACCAAGAAAGCCCATGGACTTTGCTCGGGTAAGAGAGCCACCAGTTTTGGGTCGAGAAGACAATTCTGAAGGTTTTGTTGAAGACGCAGAAGGTCCTACATCTGTTCTTCGTATAACACCTGCTGTGTCACTTGCCTTAAATTTACCAGAATCATTAGGAGGAGAAGGAGAAACAGGTTCTGGTTTAGCCTCAGAAGAGCTCCCTGGTGAAGAAGTTGGTTTAGTCCTTTCACCTGGTTTGGGTTTACTTAGTGGCTCAGGTTTGAAGAACAGCTCCGGTTTGGGTTTGGTTTGAGGTCTGGGAGCAGTAATGGGTCGTATCGTGGTACTTCTCTGCACGGCAAAAGGTTTTGGGGTAAGTCTCGGTTTGGGGGCAGGGGTTGGTTTCTTGTGGTCTGAACTGATGATGGACGAATCCTCCATGAGGTTTTTATTACTTGAGTCAGTCAGAGGACTCAAATGCAGACGGCTGCTCACCATTCCAGGCTCGAGCTCCACCTGGGTCGCCATCGCTGCACCTGAGACACAAGAGGAACACCTCAGAACACCTCGATTTAAAGATTCAGAACCCACGTAAAACCATTTTTGTTTTGAACCATGGACTGGTAACCTCCTTACAGAACATCCAAGGTGTTTTACCACCATTCCATTACACAATATCGTCTCCACATCCAACCAATAAGAGGAGACCGTTATTCTGGAAAGACCGACGTCTGAGAAATATAATCTGAGCCATCTGGAGAAATCCTGGCACTCAAAACAGCAAACATTGCCAAGTGTGAGAGAGGAGCTTACTACACCCAAATAACAGCACAATTATTATATAAGACGACTCTGTGTGTGTGTGTGTGTGTGTGTGTGTGTGTGTGTGTGTGTGTGTGTGTGTGTGTGTGTGTGTGTGTGTGTGTGTGAGAGAGAGGGGAAACACACCACTCTCTGGACTTTGACTCTGCAGATACACAAGTACCACAGAACTGTTTTACTAGCACACCATTAATCAGACTGTGTGTGTGTATATATATATATATGTGTGTGTGTGTGTGTGTGTGTGTGTGTGTGTGTGTGTGTGTGTGTGTGTGTGTGTGTGTGTGTGTCCGAGAGAGAGCTTTAAATCACCATGACTTATGAGGATACACCAGCACTACATTACGTGTACCACTGACTATAAACACACATACACACACACACACACACACACAGGGTGAAACAGGATGCAGTCCTCATGCCAATCTGGAAGTCTCATAGTATCAAGTGCACACGAGTGTACTATCAGATTTACGTTCCCCCGAAGCTCTCTTACACACACACACACACACTCTCTATGGACTAGCCTGTGTAATTAGCTAATCGTGCCTCGTCTGCAGTTTCTTGATCCGGTAATAACAACTCACCTGCCTGGCTGTCAACTGTCTGCAGTGGAGCCCTGGTTTCTATGGCAACCGCTGGATGATGTCATATCACAGAGGAGGGGGCGGAGTCAGGTTCTGATGAAAGAAAGATGGAGGGGGGGTAAATAGATGGAGTGGGAGGTCAGTGTCAATGTTATCACAGCTATGGCTTCCAGAGCTTAAATAGCCTCCACACACACACACACACACACACACACACACACACACACACACACTTGTTGAGTGCTAATCACAACCAACCGGATGGATTCTCCACCCGTATCATATCACAGCCGCTGTTAAACATAAGCTTGTGACGTGCAAACACACACACACACACACACACACACACCTGTGGACTCATGCAAACATGCAAATCCAAAGACACAAACGTCCCTCAGCGATGAGGCTGACCTACACGTACAGACGCCCGATCTGAAACACTCGATACCAGTGGCCTGGGTGTAACTGAAGCTGCGAACGAACAAGCGAACGAGAGGAACAACAGAAAGAGACAAAAAAGATTCGAGGACAGAGAGAGAGAGAGAGAGAGAGAGAGAGAGAGAGAGAGAGAGAGAGAGAGAGAGAGAAAGAGAAAGAGAGAGATGGCCAGGGTGCTCTGGAGGAACTCGGTCTTCAACAGGAAACGCCTTTGCGCAGCTGGAATGTTAAACATGCAGAGTAAGATCCAGCAGGCTACACACACACACACACACACACACACACACACACACACACACACACACACACACACACACACAACTTCTTTTCTATCAACATGTAACCATATACAGATTTACTTTCAAACTTTATATTAAGGTAATAAGTTGATCAGCTGCTGTCAGTTTTCTCTTCAGCGAAGTGAAGATGTTTCCTTCAGAGCTCGATTTGCAGATCTCCTACTCTATTCAGGTCGTACAGATAAGATCACTTTTTTGTTTTAAAATGGATGAATGGCCAATGCTTTCAATGTGGGTTTCAATTTATAGAAGTAACTCAAAGTAGAGTAGATACTGAGAGAACAAACCGACTGAAAAAGGTCACAAAGGAACAAGCAGGAAAGTCAGAATGTAACTGAGCAGACAGGCAAAGTAAGTAAACCAAGAGACCAAGTATTCAAACACAAGTCACAAAGTACACGTCACAAAGTTAATTACACAAGTCACAAAGTACACAAGTCACAAAGTAAAGTACACAAGTCACCAAGTACACAAGTACACAAGTCACCAAGTACACAAGTACACAAGTCACAAAGTTACTGAGTACACAAGTCACAAAGTAAATTACACAAGTCACTAAGTACACAAGTCACCAAGTACACAAGTCAAAGTTACTGAGTACACAAGTCACAAAGTAAATTACACAAGTCACCAAGTACACAAGTCACCAAGTTACTGAGTACACAAGTCACAAAGTAAATTACACAAGTCACCAAGTACACAAGTCACCAAGTTACTGAGTACACAAGTCACAAAGTAAATTACACAAGTCACCAAGTACACAAGTCACAAATTCACAAATTACACAAGTCACCAAGTACACAAGTCACAAAGTAACTGAGTACACAAGTCACAAAGTAACTGAGTACACAAGTCACAAAGTAACTGAGTACACAAGTCAAAGTTACTGAGTACACAAGTCACAAATTCACAAAGTAACCAAGTACACAATTAACAAAGTACACAAGTCACCAATAGACCTAGTGTTCAAGCAGAAAGGCAAGTTACACAGTAAACAAGTACATCACAAAGTTACCGAGTACACAAGTCAAAAAATAAAGTCACAAAGTAACAAACTTAGTCACAAAGAAGAAAAGTCATCATGAAGAAAATCATGAAGTCACAAAGTATCTGAGTAGACACAAGGTCACCCAGCTTGTATTTTCCAAAATATCCAAGTAGGCAAGTCCTAAATGAAACAAGAATGCAAAAGGAAAAGTAACAGTAGGTCAGTCACAAAGTAACCAAGCAGGAAGTTCACAGAGTAAACTAGAAGGAAAGTCAGAAAATAACCGTGCAGACACGCAAAAAGACAAAGTCACAAAGTAACTAAATAGCCACAGAAGCCCTGAATAAAAAAAGGTTACTACAGGTCAAGTCACAATTCCACCCAGTAATCAGGCCCCTGAACCTGAGGTGATCAGTATCTAACAGCAACAGCCACTAACTTTATCTGGTGTAACTTTGATCTTGATTCGAATAATCACTGTGATCCAGTGCCAAATCATAAACACGTACTTTACTCAGATAATTCAACCGTCTGGAATTCTCTGTAAATGTCCTACACCTTTACTGCCACTTATTAAACACTGAATGAACAAACTCAACATCTGATGGGAAGGAACCAGAGTCAGGACTGGTAAAGCAAGGGTTAACAGAAATCTGAGGAGCATCACAGTGAAACACCTGAAACTGTGTGTCAGCCTCAGCTGCTCGCTAAAGGTACGAAGGTTTAAAGTGGTCCATCACCTCCTTGCACCATGATTCCACAAAGAGCAGATCTTAGACAGATCCCAGAGAAGATCCCGGAGCAGATTTCAGAGAAGATATTAGACAGATCTGGAGCAGATCCAAGAGCAGATATTAGACAGACCCAGGAGCAGATTTTAGACACATCTCAGAGCAAATCCCTTAGCAGATATTAGACAGATCGGGAGTAGTGCCCGGAGCAGATTTTAGACAGATCACAGAGCAGATATTAGACAGATCCCAGAGCAGATCCCGGTGCAGATCCAGGTGTAGATCCTGAAGCAAATCCAGTGTTTTCCTCACCTGTTCACAGTGTGTTCAAAAGTATAGAGCTCACATTTATTAACTGCAAAAATCGGAAACCCATCATCACTGTTCCTCAGAGCATCCTGTTGTCTCCATGCTGCATTGTTTTGCCCCTTTTGCTTTTTGTACTCGTTTCACTCGTTGTCTCCTCATATCAAATCTTTTGTTTCATTCTGTAAACTGAACTTTTTGGTTCCTTAAGTGCTCCTCATCCTTTCACTTACAACACCAACAAACAAGTAACCATCTAATCAGATAATAAAGTAATTACATCATCTGAAAGGTTAACAAAGTAAATAATTAAGAATGAAGCGAGTCGGCAGGCAGAAACAACCCGGGGAACTAAAGAACACAAACTCATTTGCTAAGAACATTTAGAAATAAATAAATAGTTTGTGGACACCTGACCATATGATTGGTATGTGCTTTCTGAACATCCCATTCCACATTTTCTATCACTCTTCAGGGAAGATGTTTCAATAGATTTTGTGGAGATTCTTTCAGCCGCAAGGGTGTGAATAAAGTCTGATACTGATGTAGGTGAGGTGAGGAGGTCTGGGATGTAGACAGTGTTCACATTCATCCCAAAGGTGTTGACATCAAAGCTCTATAGCAGGTGATCTTCCACTCCAACCCATGTAAAGCAGATCTCCATGGAACTGGTTTGGGTCTCCTAGTTCAAGTGAAACTTGTCCCCAAGTTTTGTGCTCATAGCTTGGAGAAGAACCACATCTAGCTGGAGAAGTTAGCTGTCCCAATACTTTTGACGAGGCAGTGTAGTATAATGCTGTTTAATAAAGTTGAATAAAGTCACAGCCAGCAAACTGCTGCAATCTCAGAAGTATTATATATCAGGAGGATCTTCAGATCATTTACAAACTAGTTACTTTTTTCTGATTATAATAATGATTTCTGCTGATCATGAAGTGGATGTTGGTTTGCAGGACTTCAGAGACACTGCACAAGTCTGCTTAACTCCAGGAAGTTCCAACTTCGAGAACATCACACTTCCTTTCTGTGTGTCATGAAGGTGGGGCTTGACCAGATTCTATCCACATCTGGGATTTTGAAGCTCTTCTTCCTCACTGATACATCTTAACAAACATCTGTTACCAGGCAAATCTGTAGAATCGATTCTCATGTAATGTAACCCTGAAGAACACACAAGGAACCAGCTAAAAGCAGGAAAGATTATCGTCAGGTGGACCTATGTGGACAGGAGCTGACTTTGTGAAACACATAAAAGCCTCACTGACTGCGTGTGTGCGTGTGTGTGTGTGTGTGTGTGTGTGTGTGTGTGAGAAAGAGATGCTGGTTTGGCCAGTTCTGTGCAGCATAAAAATCTATGCAATCCTCCAGTACAAAAGCAGTTCTGCAAACAGTGACGTGCAACACACACACACACACACACACACACACACACACACACACACACACAGAGACAATCAGTCACAGAATGGTGGCAGTAGTGGTAACAGGGGTAGTATTAGTAGTATTGTGGGTGGCAGTAGTGGTAACAGGGGTAGTATTAGTAGTATTGTGGGTGGCAGTAGTGGTAACAGGGGTAGTATTAGTAATATTGTGGGTGGCAGTAGTGGTAACAGGGGTAGTATTAGTAGTATTGTGGGTGGCAGTAGTGGTAACAGGGGTAGTATTAGTAATATTGTGGGTGGCAGTAGTGGTAACAGGGGTAGTATTAGTAGTATTGTGGGTGGCAGTAGTGGTAACAGGGGTAGTATTAGTAGTATTGTGGGTGGCAGTAGTGGTAACAGGGGTAGTATTAGTAATATTGTGGTGGCAGTAGTGGTAACAGGGGTAGTATTAGTAGTATTGTGGGTGGCAGTAGTGGTAACAGGGGTAGTATTAGTAGTATTGTGGGTGGCAGTAGTGGTAACAGGGGTAGTATTAGTAATATTGTGGGTGGCAGTAGTGGTAACAGGGGTAGTATTAGTAGTATTGTGGGTGGCAGTAGTGGTAACAGGGGTAGTATTAGTAGTATTGTGGGTGGCAGTAGTGGTAACAGGGGTAGTATTAGTAATATTGTGGTGGCAGTAGTGGTAACAGGGGTAGTATTAGTAGTATTGTGGGTGGCAGTAGTGGTAACAGGGGTAGTATTAGTAGTATTGTGGGTGGCAGTAGTGGTAACAGGGGTAGTATTAGTAATATTGTGGGTGGCAGTAGTGGTAACAGGGGTAGTATTAGTAGTATTGTGGGTGGCAGTAGTGGTAACAGGGGTAGTATTAGTAATATTGTGGTGGCAGTAGTGGTAACAGGGGTAGTATTAGTAGTATTGTGGTGGCAGTAGTGGTAACAGGGGTAGTATTAGTAGTATTGTGGGTGGCAGTAGTGGTAACAGGGGTAGTATTAGTAGTATTGTGGTGGCAGTAGTGGTAACAGGGGTAGTATTAGTAATATTGTGGGTGGCAGTAGTGGTAACAGGGGTAGTATTAGTAATATTGTGGGTGGCAGTAGTGGTAACAGGGGTAGTATTAGTAATATTGTGGGTGGCAGTAGTGGTAACAGGGGTAGTATTAGTAATATTGTGGGTGGCAGTAGTGGTAACAGGGGTAGTATTAGTAGTATTGTGGGTGGCAGTAGTGGTAACAGGGGTAGTATTAGTAGTATTGTGGGTGGCAGTAGTGGTAACAGGGGTAGTATTAGTATTATTGTGGGTGGCAGTAGTGGTAACAGGGGTAGTATTAGTAGTATTGGGGGTGGCAGTAGTGGTAACAGGGGTAGTATTAGTAATATTGTGGGTGGCAGTAGTGGTAACAGGGGTAGTATTAGTAATATTGTGGGTGGCAGTAGTGGTAACAGGGGTAGTATTAGTAATATTGTGGGTGGCAGTAGTGGTAACAGGGGTAGTATTAGTAGTATTGTGGGTGGCAGTAGTGGTAACAGGGGTAGTATTAGTATTATTGTGGGTGGCAGTAGTGGTAACAGGGGTAGTATTAGTAATATTGTGGGTGGCAGTAGTGGTAACAGGGGTAGTATTAGTATTATTGGGGGTGGCAGTAGTGGTAACAGGGGTAGTATTAGTAATATTGTGGGTGGCAGTAGTGGTAACAGGGGTAGTATTAGTAATATTGTGGGTGGCAGTAGTGGTAACAGGGGTAGTATTAGTAGTATTGTGGTGGCAGTAGTGGTAACAGGGGTAGTATTAGTAGTATTGTGGGTGGCAGTAGTGGTAACAGGGGTAGTATTAGTAGTATTGTGGTGGCAGTAGTGGTAACAGGGGTAGTATTAGTAATATTGTGGGTGGCAGTAGTGGTAACAGGGGTAGTATTAGTAGTATTGTGGGTGGCAGTAGTGGTAACAGGGGTAGTATTAGTAGTATTGTGGGTGGCAGTAGTGGTAACAGGGGTGGTATTAGTATTATTGGGGGTGGCAGCAGTGGTAACAGTGTACAGAACAGCTCAGGAGTGTTTTCTGGATGCGAGTGTGTCAGGAGTCTGGAACATATGCATCTTATCTAAACAGAGTTCCAGAATGCAGAAGGAAACAATCTGTGCACCACGAGAAGTAACAAAGTGAGTCTGCAGCTCAATCACATCATTCTGATGTCATCACACCTCCTCACAAAAGTGATAAAACACCTCCAATCTGAGCAAATACACTTCCAGTGTTTTAAATCCGATTTACCATCAAAATATTCATTATAAATCTCTCGAGGGCTCGAAACAAAGCTCAACAGAGCACATGTTCAGAACGGAGCTTCTACATCATAAATCACTAACGATTTTAATTGGATGCTTTATGACGCCATAAAGAAAAATGTCCCACCTGAAAACGTTTAGAAATTTCCAGGATTTGAATGAAGTGAAAGCAGAAAGCAGCTGACAGCAGGTTCTGGAGGTTCCTGTGTTCTAGTAGAGCTGAACTGGTTGGCACTGAGTTAGAAGGTTAGCTTAGTTCCTTCATTAGCTGGAGGTTTGTAACATGGATAATTACACTAATAAGAGAAATAAAAGCCTCCTGCTAGTTTCCCATGACTTCTTCACCTAGAGACCCCCAACATTCCCGAGAAAAAAAACATCTGACCGGAAATTCCCATTTCCATTAAACTGAACGCGCTCATTGACCCACAATTCCCTTTTTCTTTCCTTCTTTCTTTCTTTGTGTTTATTTTGGACTTTCACCTGCTTGGAGCCATGAAACTCCTTCACATCCACTTCATAATCATTCAATCAGTCAATTATTTCCCCGCTATCATGTTATTCTGCTCATGAATCCAAATGAAAAGAGTTTATAATAAAAGGTCACATTTTTCCTACTTCGTGCTTCGGAGAGATTCTGCTGAAAACATTTGAAAGAAAGGAAAGAACGGATTTATTTCTTTTTCTTTTTCGAATTGAGATTTTACTGTAAATTTGTAATTCGGAGTCAAAGCGCATCAGACGCCGCGCAACTCAAACAGCGCAAATAAACACAAACAAACAAACAAACAAACAAAAACAAACACAAAGCGGGTTTCAGCTTTAAATAAATAGCAGCTGGATTTATATAAATAAATAAATAAATAAATAAATAAATAAATAAATAAATAAATAAATAAATAAACGTGTGTTTTTGATTTTGGAGTTGAAAGAAAGCGGCGTGTTTGAAGTCTGAGCTCGGAAACATCTTGTTACTTTGTAACAGAGGAAATGTTGCACTTGCCTGCTGGAGTCTTCAGTGTTTCAGCTCCGAAATGGAAAAAAAAACTAAACTGACAGCAGGAGAAAAATAAAACTGATCCAGTTTCACACAAGCTCCAGTTATTCCATAATTCCCAGTGCAGAACTTCAGCTCACGATGGAGGAGTACAGATCCCTGGGGAAAGTTCAGCGAGGCGGATGTTCCTCCTGCGTCGTCCTACCTGTAATGTTCATCTCACACTTCCTTCCTTTCCTTTCCCTCATTTCTTCCTCTCCTGTTTTTGGAACAGTGCCTCCTTCCAAATGTATCCCTACCCCCCTACATAGGTGCACTACAAAGTTCAACACACCCAAAGCCCCTGAGCCCTACCAAGTGCACTAGATCTTTATTTGCACTAAAGCCCTGGTCCGTCTGTTTTGCAGCCAAACTTCGTTTATAATGAAAACAATAATCTAAAACAAACATTTGATCAGTTCACTCAGGTGGTGTGTCACGTGCTGTTCCCTTCATGAAAAAGGGGGTAAAAGACCTGCTTTGTTTCTCTGCTTGTTTTTTTTTAGGTGTCGCACTGAAACCCGCAGTGGAAAGCCGGAAGTAGGGACAGGATCTGGGTTCAATCCAAAATAACAAGACAGCAGCTTTGTCCCACAGATGTAGTGCACTTTATAGCAGGATGAAGTCGGTAGTAGTGCCCTTAATAGTGTATATGTGTATTGAGTAAGTGAATATTTGGGATTTGGGCAGTGGATTGGTCGCGTTTACCTGCGACACGGTTGAAATTTACCTGAGAGAATTTACCGCAACCTGGTGGTCGAAGTGTGATATTACACCCAACCCTGATTTTTATATACAGTATA
>NC_139584.1:29911459-29938959 GCF_946808225.1 Silurus aristotelis | reverse complement strand
CGTGTGTGTGCATTCATACTTTCTTGACCAATTAGAGAAGACAGTAATTCAAATGCCACATGATTAAAGGAATTTCACTCAGTATTACTCCATACTGTACATTACTACACACACACACACACACACACACACACACACACACACACACACACACACTCTACAGTTACTAGTATACTATGATTTTGTTACTTACAATTAAATCCTATTCTTTTATACAACTAGTCAAATTACATTCTACACCAGGCTGCAACATCTAATCATCAAAATAGATAATAATCAATAATTAAATTCTTTGTGAACGAATGCTGTTATCAATTATTTATCAATGCTGTTATCGGCTGCTGAAGTTGAGTGTTAGTGTGACAGTAACATACGTTTGCAAAATGACGCACAGTACAAGTCAACCGGCAGCAGGAAAAAGTGTGCGTCCCAAATAATTTAAAACATTTTATATTAAACGCAACAAAGAAGACTTTAACCGTAAGTTATGCAAAGCAGCATAGACGTGTGACATGGAAGCACCAAGGTGATGCACGAGAGCAGGAAAGAAAACACAAATTATTATCATTACTACAATCATTTGTGCAGGAAAAGAGACAAGCATCCGTCAATAACGTGCACTAAATCAATAAATAGCATTTTTTTAGGAATATAAATTCTCCCCAGTTTGAAAGCAGGACTCACTGTTGCTTCTGAAGATGTCGCAGTTGCTGTAGTCAACAGAATCGGACCCTCCTTTTACACCAGGGTGGGATTTCTGAAACTGAAAAAGTAAATGTAACGTGTGTGTGTGTGTGTGTGTGTGTGTGTGTGTGTGTGTGTGTGTGTGTGTGTGTGAGTGTGTGTGTGTGTGTGCAGAAATATATATGTCTTGATGTTTTAAAATGTTTTGATATGGAAATGGTGTGACATAATACCGAATAGCACTAAACTGGAGGCTACGTGTTAGCGATGTAGCTCCAGTGCAAAACTCAAGTAGCAAACTTCACATAACAGACCTGTGTAAACACAATGACTTCTAGGTGGCAGATATTTACCCCAACCACACATTTTTCCCTGGAGACCAAGCCCCGAGAACCCCCTTACTCTGGATCGTACCATTGTAGCACAAAAACAACTAGTTACAACTGCACACAGTATTCCTAATAGCTACAATTATATATTATATATCATTCTCATTCAGACCCCCTACTCTGGACCGTACCATGTGCTCCAGTTCAGATGTGTTGCAGTAGATTGGAGATTCTCGGACTGAACTACTGAGCTGCTGAAAGGGGTCGTCCATGTACATGTTGGCATTGGGGAGCGTCCGCGTCTTCAGGCCACTGAAGGAAACATGGAGATGGATTCGGAAAAAAAAACATTTAGGAAAGTGTGTGTGTGTGTGTGTGTGTGTGTGTGTGTGTGTGTGTGTGTGTGTGTGTATATACCTAAGCGACTCGTGACTGTTGTGCTTATTAGAAGATAGAACATCAGTGGAGCTCCCATCCAGCAGGAGCTGGACCCACTGCTCTTTATCATTCAAACAGCTCGCCTAAACACACACACACACACACACACACACACACACACACACACACACACACACACACACACACACACACTGAATTATGTACAGATTTTTACACACTCCACAACATAAAATATGTGTGTGTGTGTGTGTGTGTGTGTGTGTGTGTGTGTGTGTGTGTGTGTGTGTGTGTGTGTGTGTGTGTGTGTGTACCTCTAGGACAGCTACCGGGTCTCCATGCTGTAGGATAGAGATGCGGTGTGTGTGTGTGTGAGTGGTATCGGGTCGAATCTCGCTGCCCCTGAGCTGCACCGTGTACTGCGGCGTCACTTCACAGCTTTCGTCACTGAACAGGTTCAGAACTCCAGCCTCCACACGACACCACAGAGTCTGCCACTGATAATTCATCAATACGTTCAGGTACCCTGCCACACACACACACACACACACACACACACACACACACACACACACACACACACACACACACACACACACACACATATTATGTTCACACAGCTGTCTTTATAATAAACAGTAATAATAATCTATAAAGAGTTTATAAAGGTGTGATATAAAATACCTCTGTCCTTATAGTTTTTCATCTCTGTGCTGCTGAGAGCAGAAGATGGAGCAGAGATGATCTCCTCATCCGAGTCGGTGTGGAGGACTGAGCTCGACTACAGACACACAGCAACAGGGGGCGTAAAAATATCATGAATTATTGTAATTATTATCATTATTATTTTTATTGTTATTATAATAATAATAATAATAATTATTATTATTATTATTATTATTATTATTATTATTATTATTATTACCCTGCAAGAATCCAGTCTTTCACTCTTCAGGATGGAGGAAGAACCCATGGACTCCGGGTCGCTGTATGAAGAGCCGCTAAGCTCCTCAATGACCTGAGGACGAAACAATCATGAGACATAGTTTAGACACACATATATGTATATATATGTATATATATATGTATATATATATATATATATATATATATATATATATATATATATATATATATATATATATATATATATATATATACATATATATATACATATATATACATATATATTAAGGCTTTATAAATAATGATGATATAAGTACAATCCATTATATGAGACTTTGGAGACAACATGTGAGAAACAAGACACATGAGCAGGTGAGTAGCTGTAATGAAAGAAGAACCAGACCTTCCTCCATTCCTCTGCCTGGCTGCAGCTCTCGAAGCCCAGAATGAGCGTGTCGGATCTGCCCACCACCTTGAGCTTGTACTGCATCTTCTTATTGCGTTTGGACTTGTACACAACCTGGCAACCCATCAGCTTCATCTCCAGCTGAGGTTGGAGATCTTTAGCGCACTTAAAACACTTCAAGAGAAAAAACACATATACGTTTTTTTATTCAGTAATCTTGCAACTCAAACCAATATATCTACTAGATGTTTCTAATGAGGTGTTCTTGCAGGGCTTCCACCTTACCAGCAGCGAGTTGTGTTTAATAATGCAGAGCTGACGCGTCCAATGATTGAGCCACTTCTTCCTCCACAGGTACTCGCAGAGCCGCGACTCGAGGACGGGACGCAGACAGGGCTGAGACGAGCCACAATGAATGTAGTGAGCTCTGTCCACAGGGACATCCTCATCTTCCTCACCATACGACTCATAATGACTGCTCTCTGAGTCCAGTTTTTCTGAGGAGATGGAATCAAGAAATCAAACTAACTGGTACTCAACGAGATGAGACGTGTAAACTGGTGATTAGTAAGAGACGTGATCTGTAAACTAGCCAGTACTGAAAGAGATGAGACGTGTAAACTAGCATGTCCTGAAAAAGATGAGACGTGTAAAAGAGCCAGAGCTGATAAAGTCGAGACGTGTAAACTAGTCAGTACTGAAAGAGATGAGACGTGTAAAATAGCCAGTACTGAAAAAGATGAGACGTGTAAAATAGCCAGTACTGAAAGAGATGAGACGTGTAAACTAGTCAGTACTGAAAGAGATGAGACGTGTAAACTAGTCAGTACTGAAAGAGATGAGACGTGTAAACTAGTCAGTACTGAAAGAGATGAGACACGTAAACTAGTCAGTACTGAAAGAGATGAGACACGTAAACTAGTCAGTACTGAAAGAGATGAGACACGTAAACTAGTCAGTACTGAAAGAGATGAGACACGTAAACTAGTCAGTACTGAAAGAGATGAGACGTGTAAACTAGTCAGTACTGAAAGAGATGAGACGTGTAAACTAGTCAGTACTGAAAGAGATGAGACACGTAAACTAGTCAGTACTGAAAGAGATGAGACACGTAAACTAGTCAGTACTGAAAGAGATGAGACGTATAAACTAGTCAGTACTGAAAGAGATGAGACGTGTAAACTAGTCAGTACTGAAAGAGATGAGACGTGTAAACTAGTCAGTACTGAAAGAGATGAGACGTGTAAACTAGTCAGTACTGAAAGAGATGAGACACGTAAACTAGTCAGTACTGAAAGAGATGAGACACGTAAACTAGTCAGTACTGAAAGAGATGAGACGTGTAAACTAGTCAGTACTGAAAGAGATGAGACGTGTAAACTAGTCAGTACTGAAAGAGATGAGACACGTAAACTAGTCAGTACTGAAAGAGATGAGACACGTAAACTAGTCAGTACTGAAAGAGATGAGACGTATAAACTAGTCAGTACTTAATTCATCATGTTAATGGGATAAAATACTGAACTGCTGCTATGTACTGAATGCTCTGTATGTAAATAAGGTTAGGGAGATCTGTGCTGTTTGTATTGATCTGTGTAATAACCTGTAGACTGAGTGGCAGGAATAAAAGGCTCCGCCTCCTCATAACAGTCCTCATCTTCCTCCAACCCGTAAGGAGGTCGTGGAGGAACCTCGGGACCCACAGACTGAGGAAACACACAAGAATTTATACCATTACATATGTTAATAAAACCATCATTCTGTCATCCACGATGACCACCCACACACTCATCCATGATGAAGATACACCATAAACATCCAGAAAAACAAACTGGTATTTCAAACATTCTTTTGAACTTCCAGGCAGCTCAATTGTCCAAGGCGATGCCCTATCTACAGAAGATCAGTAGTTCAAACAGTAATTGGTGCAGCTCTCTGGGGAAAGAATGAAAAAGAGATGGAGAGAGAGAGAGAGAGAGAGAGAGAGAGAGAGAGAGAGAGAGAGAGAGAGAGAGAGAGAGAGAGAGAGAGAGAGCTTTCCAGAATATCACAAACCATTCATACCATCTCCTAACTCATGTACACAGAACATGTTGGATGACGAACTTCTTCCTCCCAAACTGTTATCTAGTAAAAAGCAATTAACTGGGAGTTAAAAACTACAACATCCTTTTGACCAAACATGAAGGTTGTTCAGCTGTTCAAGGTCATTGTGTCCTCAAAAACCCAGTGACCTTTCGGAGTCCACTGTTCCAGATAGCATTTCTACCTCAAGGTCTGCTCTACACCAAATTCAATCATATTAAAATCTCCATGATAACACTGGTGGTCACTCAAGCCCATGGCGTTTTCTGCTACAGATCAACCCCCATTAAAGAAAGGAAAAATGATATGGCCCTCACAGAAAAAAGTTTGGGACCCCTGATCTACAGGAACCCAAACCTTCTCAGTGTCTGAGCGTGTGTAGACGTCTGTGCTGAGTTTCCTCACTCACATCCACTCTCTTCACACGTGTGATGTAATCAGGCCACTGTGCCAACGACACGAGTGAGGGAATTTAACGGTGACAGAATAAAAAACTCTAAACATCCAAAATCTGAATTTGTGTAAAGTCCGACACGTATTTGAGAATACTGAGAAACGCTACGTCACGTGTTTATCTCCTTGTCTCCTCGATTTCTCCAGTGTAAGAACTGGGAGATTTTTTTTGCTTTTGGTGTTATGTATTTATTCCTTCCCTTTTGATCTTCTACATGTTTTCATTCTTGGCATTTAGGGAGGAGTACTTTATGTGCAGTTCGTTCCTCAGATATATATCTGCAGCGGAGATCAAAAGAGCCATGTCCCATTCGTGTCCTGTCTGGAAGGATGTAGAGATGCTGGAGGATGGAAGGATGGAAGGAGATGAGAAGATCGTTCTGTCTGCTCGCTTCGAGCTTTGCACTGACCTCATCGTCTCTGAAAGTCCGACTCAAGCCATCTGACTTTCTTCCCCCTCCCACCCCACATGAGTGGGAGTTCTATCACTCCATCACATTATCACTCCATCACAAGTGCCTCTCTACCCTCCATCACGTAGACAGACATAATTGACCATGCAAAACGTCCACTTCCTCTCCTTTCCACCAATAGGATTACGATTCTCAGCCTTTAAGATGGACGTCGTAGATAAACACAGCACTTCCTTTCTGAGATAAAGTTCCTCCTCTTCACATCCTGCACTTTTTTAAAACGTTCTTGAAGCCGTGGAAGAAATTTACAGCCAAGAACTTTATTCTCAGAGCACACATACAAAAACATACACACTCTCTACCAAACGTGGGCATGTCCTTCATGGCGCCATCACAAGTGACTTCATCACCAGTGTATTTACAAAAAAGATTCCTTTCCTACCGTTCACTCCCATGATGTTCACAACATTTGTGAGGTTCTTCTGCAATTTTGCACCTTCTGACTCTATATGTGGCTCAAACCATTCAGTTAGTGGCTAATGTTTAGTGTAAATACGTCTATTTTTATATTATAGTTTTTCTTAGTATTTTGTTAGCAATTTGCCAAATAATCTGAGGTAAATGTTGATCTTTCGGTCAATTTGATCTTGTTTTCATTGTTGCTGCAATTTAAAATCGTCCGTAAATGCGATCTAACAATGTTAAACTACAGCCAATCGTCAGTTGCTAGCATACATAAGTTCTGTATCTGTATTTCTTCAATCTCATTTTATGGTCGAAAGAGAACCTTCAGAATCGCTGTCCTAAAACAGTAAGTATCTGCTACACTTCGGTAGATCTGATAAATCTCCTCGAATAAATGGTGAAGTCTTCTAGAACTTTCCAGGTGGTGGTTTTAGCATCATCTCAATAGCAAATTGGATTTTCCCAATCCATTATGACTCAAACAGTGTGTTTACTGATGACTCATTCCACAAACGATTCCTCAAATCAACCGATCCTATCATATCAAGTGTGTGGTTTTCCCCACACGCAATAAAGCTGATGTGTCTGTTTCTATCTCCTGCTACTATCTCGGTTTTTGATCGGATTGGATCTGTCTTTCCTAAAAGATGTTTTTGGTGACAACATTCACAGTATACCTGTATCTGTTCTTGAACAGGTTCCTTTTAGTTTTGCTGCCTAAATATTGAGTATAAGCTGATATCAAAATGTTTTAAGACTAGTTTTGTAACATGCCAACAGATGGCAGCACGAGGCTGCACGCACAGTCACAGGGAACACCGTCCTTCATAAGTCAGTGTGTCAAAAGCATGAGCACCCTCTAGCACCGAGCACATGAGCTTCAACAACATGATCTCACTTCCACAACCACACTTCTCACCAGGTTTGGCTCCTGCTGCCCTCTTCCCAAAGATAAAGATCTTGCTTGGTGTTTTGACACCATTGCAAAGATCTGGTGCGTATCGCAGAAGATGCTTGACACGCTTTAAAAAGACTTGCAGGAGACGTTCCAGAAGAACCTTGGGGACGCTGTATTGCTGTGCAAGAGGACTATTTTAAAGGTGATCATGTGAACATGTAGATAAATAAAGTACTTAAACAGAGCGAGTCTCAAAACCTTTTGACATCACCTTTTGAATCTATAATTTCCCATCATTCTACACAATCTGAATATCTGGTGTTGATGTACTTCATCAAAGATGAAGCAGGAAAAAGATCTAATGGGTTCTTGCTTACGTTTTACCTCTATTTATGGGGCCGTGTGTGAAAGTTTTTAAGGTCTGGTTTTTGATCAGTTTAATCAGATTTTTGCGTTCACACAATCATGGAAAAATTCACATCTATCGCATTATAGGAGAAAATCAGACTTGGATCAAACTCTGCTAATCTAAGCTGTAAGTCTGATTCCTCTCAAGTTATTTCAGACTGTGGGTCTGTCAAGGATCTAACGCTAGATCTGAATTTCGTGAACGTTTTCACTCGTTTAGATATTATCTGTTGGATAGAAAAACAGCTAGCCAAGATAAACTTTTCATGTGAAGATGTCATGTGGTGTTAACTAGTTAGTTAGTTAGTATCTAACTTCTGGTGATCAACAAAATCAAACAGTCCTGTAACGTTTTCTATCAAGTGGTGCGGAAATTGTTAGTTAGCTGCTAGCGACCATGACATTAATTCCAGTTGAATTGTAGCTTCAGGGCAGAACTACTGAAATGAACACATATGTGAGGTAAGTAAAAGAAAAGTCTCAAAAAACCTTAAAGAATTTTAAAGAATCCCATTGACACACACTTTCTCACACACACACACACACACACACACACACACACACACACACACACACTCTAACTCTTATTTATCTGCGGTAGGCCACTTGAAAGGTCTTGGTTACTGGGCAGGGTTTGACCTCTGACCTCCTGCCCGAGCCTTGGGTGAGATGAGCTAGTGCATCCACACTGAGGCCTCACTGCAGATGGGAAACTCTGAAACGCCCAACCACAACACAATGCCGGTCCAAGCCGCCGCCTTCTAACCTCGGATTGGCCGACCACAACACAGCATCAGTACAAGCCGTATACAGTAAAACCCACAACACACACACACACACACATGCAAATTCAGGTCTGTCATTACTGCTACAGAACCAGTGTGTCCTAAAATACACACACATGCACATGAACGTCCCCAAAAATACACACAGGTTCCGTCTCAAATGCCACAATCCTTCTCGAGATGGTGTTCTTGCTAGAAAGAAGAACGTAAGATCGAATCTAAAGACTTAACGGCTACGTCCCAAATTTTTACATTCACAAATAGTTTTTACTAAACCACTACGCAAATAAAATCTGTTCAAACAGAAGCTCCAGTTTTACCTCATACGTTACCAGGGAAACCGTCTGAGTTACCTATAACGCACCAGGATTAAATTGAAGCTGCTAATTTAATACAAAACGCAAATTAAACCGGTTAGCTAGCAAGCTAGTCATACCGCACGCCTATCTACATTATTGCTAGTCCCTTTAATGCTTTTCCTGCATTATAAACAATACAGGTAACACTAATAGGACAAAACTAAAATAAAACATTTTTATTATTGGAACGATAGATAAAGTTGGTGTATTTAAACATTTTAAGGATCTGATTATTGATCATGTAACATTTTATTTCTGATCAAAGAAACAAAATCAATAAAAAAAAAATTTGTTCATTTTGATGAATGAGGTTTAAAGAACCAAGTCACTAAAATGGTCCAATCTTTCCATCACTATCAGTAACAGGCCACACCTTCTTCATTAGAATGCACAAAAGGCCACACCCCCTACACTGAACCTGAGGCCAAAGGAAATATGGTTCAGAAGGTTCTATTCCTCTCTTACGTACCGTGATCTTTCGTTGCTCCTCACTGGATCCGAGCGAGGAGAAAGTCTGGAATGTTCCGTGATAAAGGTGCTCATTGTCGAGCCGAATCTCGACAGTGACACAATAACGCAACGATCCAGCCAAATTCCACAAGAACACATTTTTGACATTTCTGGCCGACTGGAAGTCTCCCTTGATGAGCCCTGATGTTTTCAGGAGGTGTCGAGTACGAGGTGAGGTGGAGGACAAAGAGGCTGAAGGGTGAAATGTTCTGCTCTGAGACCAGCACTGAAACAGAGCCTCTAAAAATCCTCCTATGACACATTTTCCCTTCACCTGGAATCTAAACCGCACTATTATTGTGGTTTTATAGCATTAGCACGCTAGTGCGGTGTGCTCCAGGCTAATCATAATATACACGTTAAGGTGTTCATTGTTCACGTGATTGAATACGATTTTGGACGCCAACAAGTCAAATTTATTTCTAGGTTTATTCACCTACAGCAAAAGATTTTCTCTAAATATCACATACACCCCCTCCCTCATCTTCAAAAAGTAGCTAGGTGACTAGCGTTAGCTATACGCTTTACCAATAACTAGCATGTTCTCTAGTAGTGCTGCTACCAGAACATTAGCTAGCGCCATACGCTAGGCCTGGTGCGATCATTAAACCGTCAGCTCGCTATTAAATGCAATGTGTCGTGCTGTTAATGTAAATATTCTGCTGGAGATTCTGCTTTTGGAGTGTAGATAAAGTTTATATGTGTTGATGCGACATGACGTGACGTGGAGTGACGTGGCGTGATATGATGTGACGTTACTCACCGTGCGACGAGGCCACGTAAAGCCAGGATTTTCACCCAAACCCGGATCACTGCCCGAGTTTGGTCTGAGGTCGTTAACAGGACCTCCAGAGGGACAATTCATGATCATGTACTCTGCATCCTCCACTGCTGACACACACACACACACACACACACACACACACACACACACACACACACACACACACACACACACACACTCCTTTAATTAGGATAATGACATTCCTAAGTCGGTGAGACTTTCCCTTCTCCTCTTTTTCCTCCATTTTCTCATATTTTCTCATCTCCTCTTTCCTCTCTTTTTTCTTCTGTCTTCTTATGTCTTCTCTATTATCCTTTCTTCTCTCTTATCACTCGTTCTTTTCTCGTATTCTTTTCTTCTCTTTTCCTCCCATACTCTCATATCTTCTACCTTCTCTTCTCTTTTCTCACATTTTTGTCACTCTCTTCTCTTGTCTTTTATCCTCCTTTCTCTGCTCTTCCCTCCTATCATTACTTGTTTTCTCCTCTTTCTCTCTTTTCTCCTCTATTCTCTTCTCTTCTCTCCTATCTGCCCTCTCCTTTGCTCTCCACTTTTGTTGTTTCTCTTTTCCCTTCTCCTCTTTTCTCTTCTCATATATTCTCATTTTTTTCTCCTCTCCTCTCACAGAGTGACGTCTTGCTAAGCTCCATGTTCTATGGCTTTTCTTTGGCACTGCAGTGGATATGACATGCCTCAGGAATGACTGAACGTCTTCTGCAATGCAGTACAGAGTTTTTTTTCCTTCTTCTGGTTTCAGGAAACGAGCTCTGACTCACACAGTGCCGCGAGAATTCCTGCTCTCAGACTCGCGGTTTGAGGAGAAGCCAGGAGCGATTGTTAGAAATCACCTACAGGTTTCTCAGGTTAAGATAAAACAACACAAACACACAGATCATTTCCCTGAGAATGAAATGAGATAGAATGAGACGTGAAGTTTGAGGAAGCTACAGATGATCTGAGGTTCTGCAGACAGATGGAATGTGAAAGAGTGTGTGATGAAGCAGCAGTTTTTTCACAGCAGCAGAGGAATTTTTACTGCAGAGACCCTCTTTAGATACTTGGAGTGTTAGACATGACCTCTGTGACCTCTATGTGACCTCTGCCTGACCTCTACATGACACACACTTAACATATGCTTCACACACGTGTTCTTCACCCACGTGTTCTTCACAGCACTGATTTTATTAAAAGCAACGTTTAGTGGCACAAAGAATTCGTTACAAAATGTATCATTAAAATGAAGAGAAGGAAAAATGAAAGAAATACAATAAAAAAAACTGAAAGAGGTGAAGATGATGATGATGGTGAAGATGATGGTGAAGAAGATATGATGGTAATGATGATGATGATGATGGTGAAGATGGTGATGGTGAAAACACAGTGTTTGAAAAGAGCAAGTGTGTGTTTCATTGTCTCCAAGGCTTTGTTGGAGATTTATATATGAATGTGTCTCTCTTCTCTTCTTTTCTCTTCTCTTCTCTTCTCTTCTCTTCTCTTCTCTTCTCTTCTCTTCTCTTCTCTTCTCACACATTGATGACTCACCAATAAATAATAATAATGAGAAGAAGAAGAAGAAGAACAGTGACATTGGAAAAGAAGATAAATGTCTGGAACATCTCCCTCTCCCTCATAATCTAAAGATCAAAGACTCTAAATTACTGAATTTTTGTGTTATAATTTTTAGCATTAATCGCTAACAGAACTTTCTGTCGTGTTATGGAACAGCAGCTTTGTGGAAGATCTCATGATGTCTGTTGCTCGACACTCGACTCCTGAAGTCCTGTGTATTTTTGAGTCTTTTCAGGAAACAGGAGACTGAACCCTGGAGATCAGGAACTCCTCTGATGTTTCACTCAGTTATTGATTTCTGTTTGCTGTTTTTTTTTTTTCGAAACTTTTTTCACTCCGCTTACACTCACCCGCCGTGTCTCTGTTCTCCTGCAGTTTGGACAAAAGCTCTGAGATGGACTTCTTCTTTGCCTGAGCAATGTAGCTGAGGTTCTCACCGTCCAGAACCAGGAGGAACGCCTGCAGGTCCGGAACCAGCCGAGCCAGAACTGAGGAGCAAAAACGTATCTGGGGTTATGACTGATCGCACTCATTATTACTGCAGAAATAAACCGCAATCAAAGAATCGATTTTTAACAAAACAAGAAATCTAATAAATCAGTTGTGTGATGAATATGAGGATGAAGATGATGAAGAAGATGATGAGGATGGAGATGATGAAGAAGAGGATGAGGATGATATCACGATAAATCCTCACAATAAAGTTTGCCAAAATCGCAGACAACTCGTCTGGACTCAGGAGGTTACTGGAGGTCGATTTCACTCTGTTTTTCTGTCGTTCGAAAAAAGAGGAGATTTCTCTCATTTGTTCTTATTTTAGAGACACAGAGACGCTTCTGTTTACACTCCGTCCAAAAGAAACGACACGTTCAGTTACTGTCTGTAACACACACACACACACACACACACACACACACACACACACACACACACACACACACACCATGCACACAAACACACACCATACACACACACACACACACACACACCATAAACACAAACACACACCATACACACACACACACACACACACACCATACACACAAACACACACCATACACACACACACACACACACACACACACACACCATAAACACAAACACGCACCATACACACACACACACACACACACACACACACACACACACCATAAACACAAACACACACCATACACACACAAACACACACAATACACACACACACACACACAGTGAGATAAAAGGGTTTCACAGTAAAGGAGAATTAGTAAAATTGTTGTGGTATTTCTCCTCCTCCATCACATATTCCCTCCCCCTCTCACTCTCTCTCTTTGTCTGTCTCTGTCTCCCTCTATCTCTGTTTTTCTCTTTTTCTCTCCCCCTCACTTTATTCCTTTGTAATCACAATATCTGATTAACAATAAATCAAAACTAGAGATAGGAAAGAGACAAAGAGAGAACGGAGTGTGACAGAGAGAGAGAACGGAGTGAGACAGAAAGAGAATGGAGTGAGACAGAGCGAGAACAGAGTGAGACAGAGAGGGAAAGGAGTGAGACAGAGAGAGATGTGGAGAAAGAGAGAGATGGAAAGAGAGCGAGAGATTGGATTGCAGGATCCGTTCGAGAGGGAGGGGAAACCCGGCCGGTTGAAACGAGGGAAAGCTCTGAACATAGAGGAAGATGGAAGTAAAGAAAAACGAGAGACCCTGATGTGTCAGTCACTGACATGTGGTTAGAGTGTGTGTTTATTTAGCACGTTAGCCGTTAGTGCCCGAGTGCCAGATCCGTCTCCGCTGAAGGCCTGTTTGCTTTAAACACACGAGAAGAAACCAGGAAAAGGTTTTGTTCAGTCACACAGAGTTCATTAATAAACTACACAGAGAACATCTGACCCCATGTCTGAACCACGTCTGACCCATATCTCACACGTTAGACCCACATCTGTACCAAATCTGACCCACATCTGTACCAAATCTGACCCACATCTGACCCATATCTGTACCATATCTGACCCACATCTTTACCAAATCTGATCCACATCTGTGCAATATCTGACCCACATCTGTACCATATCTGACCCACATCTGTACAATATCTGACCCACATCTGTACCATATCTGACCCACATCTGTACCATATCTGACCCATATCTGTACCAGATCTGACCCACATCTGTACAATATCTGACCCACATCTGTACCATATCTGACCCACATCTGTACAATATCTGACCCACATCTGTACCATATCTGACCCATATCTGTACCAGATCTGACCCACATCTGTACCATATCTGACCCACATCTGTACAATATCTGACCCACATCTGTACCATATCTGACCCACATCTGTACCATATCTGACCCACATCTGTACCATATCTGACCCATATCTGTACCAGATCTGACCCACATCTGTCCAATATCTGACCCACATCTGTACCATATCTGACCCACATCTGTACAATATCTGACCCACATCTGTACCATATCTGACCCACATCTGTACCATATCTGACCCATATCTGTACCAGATCTGACCCACATCTGTACAATATCTGACCCACATCTGTACCATATCTGACCCACATCTGTACCATATCTGACCCATATCTGTACCAGATCTGACCCACATCTGTACAATATCTGACCCACATCTGTACCAAATCTGACCCACATCTGTACCATATCTGACCCATATCTGTACCATATCTGACCCACATCTGTACCATATCTGATCCACATTTGTACCATATCTGACTCATATCTGACCCACATCTGATCCACATCTGTACCATATCTGATCCACATTTGTACCATATCTGACTCATATCTTACCCACATCTGCGCCACATTTGACCCACAAACTCATTCAGTCTCTCTTCCTCTCCTCTCATCACCTGCTTCTTCTCTCTTCTTCTTCTATCCCCCTCTCCCTTTCTCCTCTCCAATCTTTCTCTCCAATGCTCTACTCCTGGTGAGATCTCTGTAGGGTTTGCGGTGTTTGTTAGAGAAGTAATGTTGAGGGTGTGTCAGAGCTCCTGCCCTCCAGTAACCCTGTGAGAATTCTACTGTTTATTCCATGAGAGATGCAGAGAAAAGCCCCTAACACACACACACACACACACACACACTGTACAAACTACACAGGGAACAGTGTGTGTATAGAGTGTGTGTGGTGGGGAGGGGTGTGTGTGTATAATTTGCAGCAGAGAGGGTTATGGCAGGGGTCCCTAATCACCAGGCCGTGTCCCGGTACCGGCTGTGGCTCATTCGGTACCTGACCACACAGGTCATCTTTTTCTTTTTCTTTTTTTTTAACCTTTTTTTTTATTTTACTGACTTTCACAGTCTGCAGGTGTTTTATTTTAACAACAACACTTCCAGATGTTCCAATTTCCCGCTTTCTTTTCAGTTGCAGTTTTTTGAAGTAAATGAAGTTCACACTGATTCTGCTTTATGGTGAGTTGAATTATATGGTAATTATATTTGTAATAATTAAATTAATAGTAGACTATACATTTTACCCCGAGGCCTTCAGTGATGTTCTACCTGAATCAATCCACCTCTTAATCCCATCATTATGATGTCACGATTGTAGAAACATCAGTATAATAGAGAAGTGCAGCAGATCAGAGCTGCATCACACACAGAATCTCATACAGTCACAATGAACATCATCACTAAAGCAAGAAACCCAATGATCACAATTCAACACGTCTCCTTTCACTGAAGCCACGACTACACCTCCACATACATCATCTCCAGCAGAAGCACCGATATTCACCTCGTCACATCACCCCGGGGTTTCCTGCGTTTTTGTTTCAGTGCATTATGGTTTTTCTGGGGATTTAAAACCGAGGCAAATTGTGTTTTTGTGCAAATTCTGCAGGAAAGAAAATGCAAAAGTCTAAATGTTTGATAAAAAATCTTAACCTATTTTGATGTGGTTTTGGAACTTTTCCTCTCAATGTCCAGCTTTTCTTCAAAAGTCCGTCTTGTAAAAGTCCTTGTAAGTGTATCTGTGACCCTAATGGCCTTCCACTAGTAAATCGTTTAATATGTATAATAGTAATATAATATTCGTTATTGTTAATTTTTTATGCACATAAAACCAAACCCCAAGTTCCATGGAAAAAACAAGTGTAAACAGTCCGTGGTACAAAAAATTCAGGGCCCTCGGAGTTAAGGGCCTTGTTCAAGGGCCCAACAGGGACAGCGTGGGGGCTGAGGGGCTCCACCCCCTGATCAGTAACCCAGAGTTCAGACCGTTGAGTTTCCACTGTCCTGTGGAAGAGGAATCTAATAACAGAAAGGAGTTCAACACAGACTGACATCACTCCATCCTTCAATCCTTCCCTCTTTTCATCCCTCCTTTTCCAACTACAATCGTTAAAGCTCAAGTACAAACCCCAATTATAGTCATTACAGCAGGTCAGGGGTCAGGGGTGAAAGACTGCAGCAATATTGTTTGTGGCATCAGTCAGCAGTTTAATGTACTCATGTACAGAAACCGCAGTGTGTGTGTGTGTGTGTGTGTGTGTGTGTGTGTGTGTGTGTGTGTGTGAGATCTTATTCATGTCGTGTTTTTAAACAATCCACAGTGGCTCCATTCATGCTGAGCTCATTATACAGCAGTTACTCTCTCTCTCTCTCTCTCTCTCTCTCTCTCTCTCTCTCTCTCTCTCTCTCTCTCTCTCTCTCTTCCCCTCTCTCCCTCTCTCTCTCTCTCTCTCTCTCTCTCTCTCTCTCTCTCTCTTCCGTTGTTTCTTCAATCAGAAGCATTGCTCAGATGCCTCACCCTCCCACTCTGTTGGTGAGATGAGAGATGAGTGAAGAATGAAGACAAAAACAAACAGTAAGAGGAATGAATGGAGCAGACACGTGTGTGTGTGTGTGTGTGTGTGTGTGTGTGTGTGTGTGTGTGTGTGTGTGTGTGTATCTGGATTGTGATAGGTCAGGAGGTGTTGATGCGAATATTATCTTCTATTCACAAGTTCAAAAGAAACAACAACTAACGATAAAAAAACAAAACAAATAAAAAGTACACGTGGGGTTTCTGTGGGTGATAATGACAGCGTGTGGTATCTGTGAATGAAGAGGAAGCGAGAGACGTGTGAGGAGGTGAGACTGTGAAAAGGTGAAACATGCGTGAGGATGTGAGACACTGTGAGGAGGTGAGACGCGTGTGAGGGGGTGAGACTTGTGTGAGTAGGAGAGACGGGTGTGAGGAAGTGGGATGCGTGTGAGGAGGTGAGACACTGTAGAAGGTGAGACACTGTGAGGAGGTGAGCCGTGTGTGAGGAGGTGAGACAATTATGAGGTGAGACATGTGTGAGGAGGTATGACACTGTGAGAAGGTGGGACACATGTGAGGAGGCGAGACACTGTGAGGAGGTGAGATGTGTGTGAGAAGGTGAGACTGTGAGAAGGTGAGACGTGTGTGAGGAGGTGAGACACTGTAAGAAGGTGAGACACGTGTGAGGAGGTGAGACAATGTGAGGAGGTGAGACGCGTGTGAGGAGGTGAGACGTGTCCTGTCCCCGGATTAAGAGAGGAGACCTGAGACGCAACACATGCCGACCCACAATGCACCTGGATTACACAATCCCTCAACCAGACGCAGCGGCTGCTTCAAACAACAGCTGAGAAACACGACACTCGACCTGAGCCCCAGGGAATTCTGGGAAATAAAAACCAGGACGCATGCATCTTATTATTAGTAGTAATATTCATTTATTACTATTATTATTATTATTATTATTATTATTATTATTATTATTATTATTATTGCTGCTGTGGTCTGTCATTTATAACAGTTTAATACAGAAGACTGCACACACACACGCACACACACACACAAAGTTGTGTGTTTTGTGTGCGTGTGTGTTTTTAGTGTGTGTATGTGTGTGTTTTTTCGTGTATGTGTGAATGTGTGTATGTGAATGTGAATGTGTGTGTGTGTGTGTGTGTGTGTGTGTGTGTTTTTTTTTTTTTGAGTGTGTGTGTGTGTTTGTGTGTGTGTGTGTGTGTGTGTGTGTGTGTGTGAGGGCCTCTTTACAACAGCTGCTTGTTCACTCTCTCTCTCTCTTACACACACATGTACACACACACACACACACACACACACACACACACACACACACACACACACACACACACTGGCCCATTGAATGGTGAAGGCTATCAGCAGCCGCTAATACAAATAAACTCCAGACTCTCCTGAGACTCCACGATGGTCTCCAGCAGATCTCATACATGTCTCACGTCTGCAATGCATCACGTCACGTAAAGCTCACCTACAAACCGAAACGTATCAGACCTTAGGCCACACCCCTGGCTCCGCCCTGATTACATTTGCTATCGAATTGTAACGTTGTCATATTTCTTAGAGACAATCCCATAATTCTGGTCACCATGACGACGGCAGCAGACGGGACGATATGAAATCAGGATCACGTGACACATCGTAATAATCACTGATTAGGATTCTACCATGTTAATACGATGAAATAAAATTCCGCTTGTTAATCGATCAAACTTTTGTCGCCCATATTGTCCCACGCTTTCATGTGTGCGTCCTGTCTGGTGAAGGGGATTATGGGATTGTCTCCTAAGTAAAGAAAACATCTGATACTTCTTCACATTTGTCCAAATGAAAGAAGACAGCTGTCTTATGGAGCTTATGGAACCTTCTACACACATGCTGCTACCTAAGGGCCCTACTCCCAAATAAAACGCTGGGGCAGTCGTGTGTCAGAGTCTGTTTTATCGCCAGATTCACGTGTTTAATTCCTCTTATACCACAGCAACCGCAGCATCTCCAGACAGAAATCACCACAATATTTATCCCTTTGTAGTTACCTGTACATTCCAGCAGTGATAAACGCTCTGTCCTGAAGATGGCAGAGAAGTTACAGCCTAACCTCTGACACTGAAGACTCCTTACTTCATGAAAACTCACGCGTCCCTGTGAAGGAGCGGTTACTATGGAAACGTTCACGTGTGTCACGGAATGAGTACGTGATCATCTCAGGGCTGCTGTTGTAGATAATTAATCAATTCCTTCTGACCAATCAGAACGCAGCATCCAATAAAGATCAATGCAAAACACAGCGATACAATGTTACAATGCGTGTGTCTTTGATGTGTACATGAATGAACAAGATGAAAGAAGTGTGTGTGTGTGTGTGTGTGTGTGTGTGTGTGTGTGTGTGTGTGTGTGTGTTGTAAATTATTATAGATTAAAAGCTTTACCTTTTTGTTTGTCCATTTCTGGAAGGTGAAAAAAAGATGAGTATTTGTTTAAAACCCCCAGTGAGAGACGTTTCTTCTTGCCCTCTGTTCATCCCTCCATCCCTGGATCGACTGATACCAAATCAAAACTGCAGCAGCATTTAAAGAAACCAAACAGGAGACTTCAGGACACACCACAACTAAGTGCACTTCTGTTCTCCAAAACTCCCTCTGTCTCTGACTTTCCAGCTCTCTCTCTCTCTCTCTCTCTCTCTCTCTCTCTTTTCACTTTACAACAGGCTCCCATTCAGGACCACTCCCAAACCAACAACTAGGGCACTAAATAGTGCAGGAATCACTCTCTACATCAGCACAGAGTAACCTCGTAGGGTCAGAAAAAAGATTTGGAATCAGGTCTGGGAACAAATCTGTGCCAGTTGTTCACAAATCAGCTCCAACTGCGCCACCTTGTGGAGGAAACCGGAAAGTAATCATTTCAATCCAAATACAGTATATATCAAAGCGTCATGGGATTGGGTGTTTATTTCTATTTAATAGGCTTAATTTTTATATATGTACAGTGACTGTAAAAAGTGTGGAAACACCTAGTCTGATTTTGAAACACATGCATGTTCCTTTAGGTTTTACACAAATCTATAAATATCCAGAACTTTATTCTCATTGGAAAATCCTCCCTTATCATTTACACACTCTCAGCAGCCGAACAGTTAATTTCTCCAAACATTCAGCTGCAATATTTTCCCATGTCTTCTGTAAACCTCTCCAGAGATGTTCTCCTCTAGTTGGAGATTTTTCTTCATCCCAGAGCATTTTGGTAGGATTTAGGTGCAGTGACTGGGCAGGTGGTTCCATGATAGATATCACTCCAGAAGAGACGACTGTTTACTCTCTTAATAACGCTTACAGAGCTCAGACACACACACACACACACACACACACACACACACACACACACACACACACACACACACACAGGGATACAGTCAAATCCCAAAACTTTTTATTTAACATAAATCCAAGTTGTTAACGGTTTACTAAAGAAAATCAGGATAATAAAACTCCTTATTATGAGAAAAAACAACAGAACAATTATGTCTTAGTTACAACAAATACTCACTGAACCAATCAACATTTATTTTGTTATTTTTTAATCAGAAAGAAAGAAAGAAAGAAAGAAAGAAAGAAAGAAAGAAAGAAAGAAAGAAAGAAAGAAAGAAAGAAAAGAAAGAAGAAACAAAGGATAAATCTATAAGTGATGTGTAACAGGATCCAGTGTGTAAGTGATGTGTAACGAAATCCAGTGTGTATGTGATGTGTAACGGGATCCAGTGTGTAAGTGATGTGTAACAGGATCCAGTGTGTAATTGATGTGTAACGGGATCCAGTGTGTAAGTGATGTGTAACAGGATCCAGTGTGTAATTGATGTGTAACGGGATCCAGTGTGTAAGTGATGTGTAACAGGATCCAGAGTGTAATTGATGTGTAATGGGATCCAGTGTGTAATTGATGTGTAACGGGATCCAGTGTGTAATTGATGTGTAACGGGATCAATGTATAAGTGATGTGTAACAGGATCCAGTATTAATTTATTATTATCCAGTAACTGGATCTTCCTCATTAATCTCATCCGTAGCTGCTGAAGTCGTCACGCTGTCACTAACTTTGATTAATAAACAGTTTATAAATATTAATTGAACTACAAAATTAATCATATTTACACTATGGAATTTGATCATTCAAGCCCAGCTTCTAAAATCTGATTGGCTGTCTTCTAAATGTCTAAATTCTGCTCCTGAAATAAAAATGCTAATCTCTATGGTTACTATTGTCACTAACAAAAAAGCGCTGGATAAAAGTTTTTATGTGGAATGTCTCTTTTTCTGTCAGGTTGAGATGGAAAGAGAGAAAGAATAATAGAAAAAAAAACTTTCCAATACTCTCATTAATCTTCATCTTATCCATATAACTCTTAAAGATATTTTTCAGTTAGCAACTTCCCGGCTATCACTCTCAGCAGCGAGCACATGGTATACTACTATTAGCATGCTAGCATTGCTAGCTAGCTGTTATCTGCAGATGTAGTATTATTATGACCAGGTAGGTACCATTAGCAGTGATGTTTAAACTTATATGGGTTTGACTTGTCAGATTTACTCTCAAATTAGAATTCTCAGGTTTCTTGACCAGATAGCTCTTACTAGCCAACGAGCTAACATTAGACAGAGTTTATTGCCATGGATTTAAATTAAATTCCTGTCAGAATTCCTGTCATGGTAGCCCATGCTAGTCATTTTGCTCAAATTTGAAGCTATTTCATAATATTACAAAAATTCCAGTCAGGATATTTCACAGGAGTTAGTTTTCTAGTGTCACTGGTGAGGCACTTCTCACGGTTAAAGCATAGATATAAAAGAATAAATATAAAATAATCCTGTCAAGATATATTTTGTAGTATAGCATTGATATAAAATCTCTGCACCCTAGACATCTTACCATCCTGCAGCTCTTTTATGACAACAATGTGATTCCTGTCAGGTTAGCGCACTCTAGCTAACCATCTAAAGCCAGTTCTTAGCTAGCAGTACGGCAAAACATACATATAATTGAAGAAATGATCTGAAACAAACCTCCGAACACACTAATAAAAGCGAATGGGGCTCATGACTTACAATCATGCTAGTTTAAGTCACCTCAGTAATTAGCCATTATTATTAATATCTACATCTGCTGATAAGTGTAGTTAGCTAAACTAGCAAACTATATATATTGTTCATTTATCATTAGCAGTTCATGTTCATATGATCGCTAGTGCCTTGAGATACTGTAGCTGCTCGCTGTGCTACAAACAGGAAGTGTGGATTTTAAAATAAAGTGGATGAAATGAGGACATCATTCAAACTCTCCATCCGTCCATAAGAGACGAGACCTAATGGTGAAAAGGTGCTTAATAATGCATTAGCAGCAAAATAAAGGGAGAAGAGAAAGAGAGAGAGAGAGAGAGAGAGAGAGAGAGAGAGAGAGAGAGAGAGAGAGAGAGAGAGAGAGAGAAGGGGTGGAGCTTTGTGATCAATACACGAGTTCGAGTTAAGACTGGAGACGATATTGATCATGTGCTCGTCTTTCAATCCATCATCATCGTAAGTGGATACATTCCGTGTAAATAGATCACCTTCGCTCTGATTGGTCGATTCAGCTCTCTGTGGAAACTTTGTATCTATTAAAAAAAACAGGAAGCCGGGTGCGGATTACATTTCCGTCTCATCATAACTGTGATCTACGGTTAATTTATTATTTATTTATTATCACTAAACTAACTTGATCAGTGCTAATCAGATTTTAGATGCATTTTTTTTAAAAACACACTTTCAAAACTAACCCAAGGTGATGCTGACTTAAGCCACACCTCTGCTCTTTTTTCATTGGCTCTTAATCAGTTACGATTGTTATCTGCAGATGTAGTATTATTATGACCAGGTAGGTACCATTAGCAGTGATGTTTAAACTTATATGGGTTAACCAGTTACGATTGTTTCCAGCTGCAAGATTAATCTGATTGGACGGTATGACGTGTCTTTTGTGGGCGTGTAGCTACCGATACTTTTGTAGCTTGTTGCTTTGTAGAAATGATACAATAGAAAATTTGGTTCGATTTTGTTCGATTTTCCTGCTTCATAAAGATTATCTTAATTTGCATAGAATAAAAAAAATAAACTTGATTGAAATATCACCGTATACTCTGCGCAAACATGCGTAAAATATGGACGCTCGTCTGTTTCGTCCAAATCTACTTCCGATTCAAAATTCCAGGAAGAGAAATAAACGCTTGTGCCTTTCAACGTTAACCGAGCAGAGCAGATACACGTCTATATAATAGCTATATATTGTATATATCGTAGCTAGCTCTGTCAGAAATAGCTGTCCTCCTGAGTGCTGCCTACAAAACGGGACAGATTTAAGCCCCGCCCACAACCGCGGCTTGTTTGTAACAATTTATCGGAATGTCGTATTGATATATATATTTTTTTGAAGACGTGAAGATTAGCACACGCCTGGAGCTGGGGGTGCATCTGTGTTAAATCATCATCACCATCATCATCGCAAATACAGACATGGTGAGTGTGTGTGTGTGTGTGTGTGTGTGTGTGTGTGTGTGTGTGTGTGTGTGTGTGTGTGTGTGTGTGTGACTTTTCATCCTGCTGGTGGATTCTCATGTCGTTCTCCTTGAGAGAAATGTGTTGTGATTGCGCGAGTGTTTTTTCCTGTTTATGGTGTTAGAAGAGCGAGAGCCTTTTCTTCATTTCATTCCTCTTCCAGAACGACAGGCGATCGAACTCCTCCATCGTCATGCCGAACAGATTCTCAAACTCCTCCGGAGAGAGGTGTCTCTGTGGAACAGGGAGGAGATTAATCAGTGCTGCCCCCTACAGGTATTAAAAAAAGGTATGTGTGTGTGTGTGTGTGTGTGTGTGTGTGTGTGTGTGTGTGTGTGTGTGTGTGTTGAAACCTCCAGCCTGGTCCTGTCCACTCCTGGTGGAAGTTTATTTCTTCCTCGATGAGTCACCATGAGCATCTCGTAGGGATAAATCTTTAACACACACACACACACACACACACACACACACACACACACAACATTTCCTCAGATGTTCTGCATGTGTTTGTGAATTTTGTGCTCAGTAGTTGGCGTGTGTTAAGTATTCGGGTCGAAATCTGACCTTCTGCTCGAGCATGGTGGGCAGTGAGTTCCCTCTGTCCATCCTCCTGCCCTGAGCAACGCCGTTCTACACACACACACAAACACACACACAATAATAGAAACACACAGGCAGCAAAAGTAGATAAGTAGAAATAAAGAGAATAATAAAATATCTCACCTGGAAACCTGTAAAAGGACAAACAAAAGATAATTTCACTAAGAGCACATAAGAGCAGTATTAAAGAATAGAATACAATAAAATAGAATAGAATATCTTACTGTGATTAGCTGTATCATTGTGTGAGGAGGAAAACTCTGCAGACTGGAGCTATAACACACACACACACACACACACACACACACACACACACACAAACACACAGAGTTTAATGTGTGTAAAAATGTCAGTTCCTGCCATCATGTTGTTTACACTGAGAGTAAGATTGTGTGTGTGTGTGTGTGTGTGTGTGTGTGTGTGTGTGTGTGTGTGTGTGTGTGTGTGTGTGTGTGTGTGTGTGTGTGTGTGTGTGTCTTACTCGGCTTAGCCCACTCCGACTGTATGAGGGGAACGATGGAGATCTGGTTCCTGCACAAACAACACAGAGTTTAACTTTCACAACCAGATACTGAGCATCACACACACACACACACACACACACACACACACGCATGCACACACACAAGCACACACAGACACACACACACACACACACACACACACATACATTCATACATACAAATGCAAATAAACACACACAGACACACTAACACGCTACAATCCGTCTCGCTCCCTGAGATCTCAAAACTCTGGGCTTCTAGTAGTTCCTAGAATAGCAAAGTCCACTAAAGGTGGTAGAACATTCTTACATTTAGCTCCTAAACTCTGGAACAGTCTTCCTGACAGTGTTCGGGGTTCAGACACACTCTCCCAGTTTAAGTGCAGATTAAAGACGTATGTTTTTAGCAAAGCCTACACATAACACACATCACACACATCACATCATAACCTTGTGCTCCAGAACATCTGATCACATGCACATTATCAACTTGTGCTGTTAATATCATGAACAGCAGCTACGCTAATTCCTCTCCACTGCTTCTCTTTCTCTCCCCATCCCGAGGCATCCTGAGGTTCCTCCAGCTCCAGTCACGTCCCACCTCATGAAGATTATGGAGCATTAAAAAAGTAGATGCCCACAAACTTTCCGAACAATCTACAGACGTACCAGTGCCAATTGGATTCCACTTCATGTAAAGTTTGGACTCCTGGAGTGTTGGATCTTTGATGATCTCAAATGTTGAGCTATTTTATGAGTTGCTCAGTAGCTTCTGGTTCCATCATCTCAAATGACTTTAAATGACTGTAGAGAGGACATCACTTATAATCACACACTCCAGTGCTCATGTTAGTTCTCACTCTCCAGTGTTCTGTAGTGTTTAAAGACTATAATCACACTCTTGATGTCACCCAAATGAGGATGCACACACACACACACACACACACACACTCACACACACACATCGATACACACAGATACACACCGAGGTGAGGGGGCGTGCGGTCGGGGAGAGAACGAGTTTTTCTGCGCATTGGAGTCACTTTCTCGATCTCCTCCTTCAGGATCAACTTCCCTAAATTAGATTGAATCTGAAGAGAAAGAGAGAGAGAGAGAGAGAGAGAGAGAGAGAGAGAGAGAGAGAGAGAGAGAGAGAGAGAGAGAAAGAGATAGTGGGATGAGGAGGAGAATGTAAAAGGTCCACAGTAAAACAGGAAATAGAAACCCCAGAGGATTGTGGGTAATCTGATCAAGCCTGTGGATTTGGCATTTTAATGATACAAATACCTCAGCATAATACACTACTCCCTGTACACTACACCCTACTCCCTCTACACTATACCCTACACCCTACTCCCTGTACACTATACCCTACACCCTGTACACTATACCCTACTCCCTCTACACTATACCCTACACCCTACTCCCTGTACACTATACCCTACACCCTGTACACTACACCCTACTCCCTCTACACTATACCCTACACCCTACTCCCTGTACACTATACCCTACACCCTGTACACTACACCCTACTCCCTCTACACTATACCCTACACCCTACACCCTGTACACTACACCCTACTCCCTCTACACTATACCCTACACCCTACTTCCTCTACACTATACCCTACACCCTACACCCTGTACACTACACCCTACTCCCTCTACACTATACCCTACACCCTACTCCCTGTACACTATACCCTACACCCTGTACACTATACCCTACTCCCTCTACACTATACCCTACACCCTACACCCTGTACACTACACCCTACTCCCTCTACACTATACCCTACACCCTACTCACTGTACACTACACCCTACTCCCTCTACACTATACCCTACACCCTACACCCTGTACACTACACCCTACTCCCTCTACACTATACCCTACACCCTACTCCCTGTACACTACACCCTACTCCCTCTACACTATACCCTACAACCTACTCACTGTACACTACACCCTACTCCCTGTACACTATACCCTACTCCATCTACACTATACCCTACACCCTACTCCCTGTACACTATACCCTACACCCTGTACACTACACCCTACTCCCTCTACACTATACCCTACACCCTACTCCCTGTACACTATACCCTACACCCTGTACACTACACCCTACTCCCTCTACACTATACCCTACACCCTACTCCCTGTACACTATACCCTACTCCCTCTACACTATACCCTATACCCTACACCCTGTACACTACACCCTACTCCCTCTACACTATACCCTTCACCCTACTTCCTCTACACTATACCCTACTCCCTCTACACTATACCCTACACCCTACACCCTGTACACTACACCCTACTCCCTGTACACTATACCCTACACCCTACTCCCTGTACACTATACCCTACACCCTACTCCCTCTACACTATACCCTACACCCTTCTCCCTCTACACTATACCCTACACCCTTCTCCCTCTACACTATACCCTACTCCCTCTACACTATACCCTACACCCTACTCCCTGTACACTATACCCTACACCCTACTTCCTCTACACTATACCCTACACCCTCTACACTATACCCTACTCCCTCTACACTATACCCTACACCCTACTCCCTCTACACTATACCCTACACCCTACTCCCTGTACACTATACCCTACACCCTACTCCCTGTACACTATACCCTACACCCTACTCCCTCTACACTATACCCTACACCCTACTCCCTCTACACTATACCCTACACCCTACTCCCTGTACACTATACCCTACACCCTACTCCCTCTACACTATACCCTACACCCTACTCCCTCTACACTATAACCTACACCCTACTCCCTCTACACTATACCCTACACCCTACTCCCTCTACACTATAACCTACACCCTCTCCCTGTACACTACACCCTACTTCCTCTACACTATACCCTACACCCTACTCCCTCTACACTATACCCTACACCCTACTCCCTCTACACTATAACCTACACCCTCTCCCTGTACACTACACCCTACTTCCTCTACACTATACCCTACACCCTACTTCCTCTACACTATACCCTACACCCTATTCCCTGTACACTACATCCTACATCCTAAACCCTGTACACTATACCCTAGACCCTACTTCCTCTACAATATACCTCACACCGTACTCCCTATACCCTGTACCCTACACACTGTACCCTATACCCTTCTCCCTGGTGTCATTGTACCTTGTTGAGTTCCTGTTTCTGCATCTGTCTGAGTCTCCAAAGGTCATCACCTTCATCATACTCATCCTCCTCTTCCTCCTCTCCTGCTGTGTTCTGAGAAGTGGACTTTCTCCTCCATTCTGTCTCTAAAAGGGGGGGGGGGGTAGTAGTATACACAGTGAACACGTGTTTGTGTGTGTGTGTGTGTGTGTGTGTGTGTGTGTGTGTGTGTGTTACCCAGCACAGCAAGGGATGGGGGACAGGGCCAGAACTCCGTCTCGATCTTAGATGGCAGGTTTGGGTCAGGCGGCTGAGCGGCGGGAAAACGAGACGACTCGATAATCAAATCCTCCATGTGTTTACTCTGAGGAACATTAGATGCATC
>NC_139584.1:29891010-29906010 GCF_946808225.1 Silurus aristotelis | reverse complement strand
CAGTAAAATAATTGCGTTTATTTGTTTTTCTTTCAAATCACACACTGTTCCAGCATGATGGACTGGTTCTGTAGGCTGAGACGCAGCACTTCAGGATTTAAGCCGGATTGGTGTTTGCTTTCTTCACATGCATCTTTTAAAAGGCTTTAATAAATATTATTTGTTTGAGACAAACAAAAATAAACTAAGTTATGAATATTAATTTATTATTAACATCACTTACTGGATAGAGAAGCCTCTCTGACTGTTACCCAGTTAGTAACAGTGAGATTTGAAGTGTAACAGATACATTTGAAGTGAAACAGTTACATTTGAAGTGTAACAGTTACATTTGAAGTGAAACAGTTACATTTGAAGTGTAACAGTTACATTTGAAGTGAAACAGTTACATTTGAAGTGAAACAGTTACAGTGTAACAGAAGTGTAACAGTTACATTTGAAGTGTAACAGCTTCCTCGCGAGCACCTGGACGTCAGCACGCGCAAAACAGACGTAAAATAAAGGCTTTTTATTTGCCCCGTAATGAAGGAAAAGATCAAATGTTATATTACAGGAGTGCAAATGGTGAAATGTTGAATTATAAAGAAGAGTTGGACTGAAGCTATTTTTAGGGGAAAGAACCGCCGCTGTTGCCTAACAACCGCTTGGAGAAGATCAGATCCAAAATTCCAGACTTCAGTAACACAGAGTTCCTAAATAAAAGACTCCAAATCGCACCGTGTAAAATATTGAATGCAGAAACATGTGATTTGGGACGCAGCCAGTGTAACTCTGTGTGTGTGTATATGTGTGTGTGTGTGTGTGTGTGTGTGTGTGTGTGTGTGTGTGTGTGTGTGTGTGTGTGTGTGTGTGTGTATAGGAGAGAGAATTTCGGAATGCTGAGTGATGAAGATCTCACCTGTAAATGTCTAGTTTTCTCAGTCTCGAGCTCTCCACCGGAATCACTCCGTTATGTAAAATAAAATATATATAAATATCCCGGTGTTTCTGGATTATAAAACGAGCCCCTGGAACTGCGCTTGCGCTAAGATATTTATCACACCGCTGCCCGGAGCGCCGCACGTGCTGCCGGTGACAGATAACTGGCGAGCGCGCGCGCCTCTCCACCACCTCCTCCTCCTCCTCCTCCTCCGCTGACCACGCCCACCGGAGCTCGTAAAGGGTTTGAGGGCGTGGTTACTGCTCGAACGCGTCTCTGAGGAGTTCATGAATATTTATTACGTATTAACGACTTTCAAACAGCGATACGATGTTACGTGCGTTAGTTTGGAAAAATCTTCTAATTGAGTGTTTTTTCATTAGTGGTGCTTTTTAAAATTATTTATATTTTTTTATTTAATACATTAACACGAAAGAATCCAAAGTAAGACCTGGATTTACAATCACTCCATCCAAATCCAGGTGAGATGGTTTGAGATGAGTCGGACCAGAAAGTGAAAGAAAACCAGTCAACAAGCACTCAACACCTCTGAGAACATTTTAAGATTGTTGGAAACACGTTCCAGGTGAAGACCTCATGAGGCTGACTGAGAGAATGCCAAGAGTTTGCCAAACTTTCATCAAAGCTAAATGGAGCTTCTACATAATTCCATACGTGTTTTTTCATATTTAGGATCCTTCAGTTTATTATATGATGTTGAAAATAATCAAAATAAAGGAAATCTGCTGAAGGAGGAGGCGTGTCCAAACTTCTGTCCGGTACTGTATCTCTTTAAATAACTCGACATAATAATTAGAATGAATATAATCATATATTTGTAATGTTTTTATGCTTTAAAACATTAAAAGAAGGAGTAGAAATGTCTACACTTTGACCTTTATTAATATTCCAGCACATTTGAATAAACATGAATATGTAAATTCTGGAATAAACGTGTCACCAAATTCCCTCTTTTCTGCTCTCAGGGGGTCCAGGAGACGACCCTGATGGCGGTGGCAGCGGCTCTCTGGATGATGGAGGCGGGGTGGCAGAGTCGTTCCTCCAGCTGAGGCAGGTTGTGGATGAGTTGCGCTCGGCCGCTGGGGGCCTGAGCCAGGCAGGTGAGGGCACGGAGAGCGTAAGCACATGATGCTACGTCCTCGCTGTCTATCAAACGCAGCAGAAGAGGGACAGCGCCGGCCTCCAGAGCCTGGTATTTACCTACACGTGATTAAACAGATACAGAGTGAGGGTTGATGAGGGGATGAGCATTTATAGCTGCTATAACATCAGTGACAACACAAACTACACGGGGTGTGTGAGTGTGTGTGTGTGTGTGTGTGTGTGTGTGTGTGTGTGTGTGTGTGTGTGTGTGTTGACCTCGGGTGATGATGGAGGTGTACATCAGCGCTCCAGCGGCGTTGGATCTGACCTCCGTTTCGTCGTCAGAGAGCAGCTTCACCAACACGGGGACGACCTTCTCCTCACACACCCTCACCTTTCCCTCCGCAGGGACACTGCACAGGGAGAAACACAGAGATGATGGAGAGAATAAATAAATGAGAGAGGAAGAAAACAGCCAGGAGATGAGAAGAGGAAAGAGGAGGAGCAGGAGACGAATGGAGGAGGAGGAAAAGACAGAGGGAAACTGAAAAGCATGTGGAAAATTGAGAGAAAAGAGAAGAGAAGAGGAGAGAAGAGGAGAGAAGAGAAGAGGAAAGAAGAGAAGAGAAGAGAAGAGAAGAGGAGAGGAGAGGAGAGGAGAGAAGAGAAGAGGAGAGAAGAGAAGATAAGAGAAGAGAAGAGAAGAGAAGAGGAGAGAAGAGGAGAGAAGAGAAGAGAAGAGAAGAGAAGAGAAGAGAAAAGGAGAGGAGAGGAGAGGAGAGGAGAGGAGAGAAGAGAAGAGAAGAGAAGAAAGAAGAAAATGGGGAGACAGACAGATAGAAAGCCAGAGGAAGGAGAATATGGAAGAAAGAGGTTTAATTAAACAATTTGGTTTATATGATTAGGGGCGTGGCTGTAGGCGTAGCTTGCAGATGGCAGAAGATTCTCAAAGGCATGAGTTTGGGCGAAGCTTGATGGATCTGGGTGGAGCCTGGTGAATGGCAGCCACAGTGAAGATTACAGAAGGTTCTAGTGCACACTAGCGTATTTACAGCCAAAATTCTAGGTGTAAGTGTGTGCTGAAAGGTGTGGTTCTGGGCGGAGCTTGGCAAAGGTGGGCGGAGCTTACCTGATGGCCATGGTGGCCGCAGAAGCCGCCCGGCGGATGTGTGCAGACGGGTGCTGCAGCTGCTCCTTCAGCACAGGCACGGCGTCACTGGCCAGTGCAGGACGAGCGTCCAGCCTCATGCAGCCGCTCAGCGTGGACAGGACGAGTTCCCTGATGTTCTCACGCTCCACTGGGACCTTCATCACGAGCCTCGGTACCAGACCCAGAGAGCAGATGCTCGTCACACCTGCAGGAAACTCGGACATCATCTTAAACACGCCGTGCACCTTCTCACGGCAGGCGTCCCACGGTTCTTCTATAAGCTCTGACAGGGGGCCGAGCATGTTGTTCTGCAGAACGCCTTCCCTATACACACACACACACACACACACACACACACACACACCCACACACACCTCGAATTAACACTTCCTGAATTCTCTCTGAAGCATCCTCTGAGTCAGTATCTCAGGTCAGCTCCAGCTCCTCACCTCCCCACGCTGTGTGTAACCAGCTGATGGAGCACCTCGCTGGTTTTCATCCTCACAAAGCCGTCCTGATCCTTCAGCAACACCTTCAGCTTCTCTAAACAACCTGAACACCACCAGACGCCATAATTACAGGTCAGAAATCATCAACACCGACGCCTCAGAGGTGATTTTATCTCAGTAACATCGACGAGGATTTTATTACACACTCAACCGCAGGGCCTTTAGGACTCAATGTCTAGTCGTCCAGAAGATTCATTTACTCCCCTGAAGGATTTCAGACTTTTACAACACAAGAAAAAAATGCAACTTAAAGCATTTTCTGTAAATGTATTAAATACAGAATAAAACCCCATAATAAGGTTATAAAGGTTGTGGTGAGCCATCGGTGTCACAAATGCCTTATTTACTCGATCAGAAGTTTCTGATTTACATTTTAATATATTTTTGTTAATGAATATTTATTAAATTATTATTTAATAGTCCGTTCTTTTCATTTCATAGCGTTTCTCTTGAGTCTGCCGCCTCTCAGATTTCATCATCACATCGTGTTGAGTCAGAATCCAGTCTTGAGGCCTTCAAAGATGAACATTGTGGACGCTGGCAGCCTAACGTTCAATTTACTGTTGCTTTACCCGAAGAGATTTTGAGTAAAAAAACACAAAGATTTACAAGATGGACTTTTCATCAGAGGAGAAGTTGACCAATACACTTCATAACAGGTAAAAAAAAAAAAATAATAAATGTGATTGTTTTTGTTTTTTCTTTTCTAAAAACACACAATTTGCAGAAAAAGCAGCAGTAAGTCTATTTCTATCAATTTATCAATAAATAATAATTTGCTGTTCTGGAGAATTAATCAAAATCTTCCGATTTAGCAGCAGTGTGGCGAAATCGTGTGAAGGTGATGTGACGGTCATGTGAAGGTGATGTGAAGGTGATGTGAAGGTGACGGTAGTACCATGATAAAGGGCCTCGTAAGCTTTCTCCGGGTCGTGCAGAAGATCACAGAGGGAACACAGCGCCATCTGGCGGGTCTTCAGCTCTTCACACTGCAGCTCCTCCATCAGTCTCGGGAGCGCGCGCTTACCGTACGCCACCGGAGCGCGAGCCGGATCAATGTGCGTGGGCAGGAGCTCAGAAATCCTCGCCGTGGCCATCAGGAAAACTTCACACTTCACTTCTACCCCGGAGTTTACACGCGTTCAGATACACAGAAATACTAAAGCTGGGAACTGATACAGAAGAAATATGGGCGCTTTAGATGTCACGTGACCCTAAAATACACCCTAGAACTTGTTATTATTATTGGATTTGGTTCTGGATTTGCGTGAATGTACAGAGAACAGTGTTATACTGCATAATTAATAAAATTCAATAAAACAGAACGTTTAATCTGCCGGAGTCTGGATTTCCAACACTTACTTGTTACTGCACTTCCTGTTTGTGACCGTTGCTACGCAACGACGCATGACGTCAGAACGCATCACGTGGATATCGGAAGTAAAACAAACAAAAAAATTTTTTATTTCAGAATGTATTATTTCCAACATTTATAATTCGGAGCTGTTTTATTTAACAACACGTGCAAGTTTAAACGCCGGCATCTGATTGGCTCAGAAAACACTTGCGTTTTTTATTTAGAAGAAAATCAACACATTTCCAAAAAGAAATATTTAAATGTTACACACTATTTTAATTCAATATATATGTCTTTTTTTAAAGATTTCTCTTTTTCAGGGAATCATTTAAAGAGAAAAAAAACATGAGAAAAAAAATGTCTGAAAATCTGCTGTCAACAAAATAAGAATAAATGATCAAACGGCTGTTTATAAATAATTATTAAATGCAGATGTTTATATCAGAGCCGATCCTCATCCCTGTGTCGGAGAGATCTCAGGATCTGTATCCATACAGTTGGACGTGCAGGTCGATGAGCTGGCGGAGGAAACCGCGGTTGGGGATGATCCCTCTGCCCTTCTTCACCGTGTTGATGGCCTCCACCAGGGTCATGTTGTGCTTCAGCATCAAATACGCCAACACGATGGAGGCCGAGCGACTCACACCCACATGGCAGTGCACCAGGATTTTACCTGCAATTGTGAGCCATCAAAACACACTTCATACACACACACCTCCAGAGACACACTTCATACACACACACACACCTCCAGAGACACACTTCATACACACACACACCTCCAGCTACACACTTCACACACACACACACACACCTCCAGAGACACACTTCATACACACACACACCTCCAGAGACACACTTCATACACACACACACCTCCAGCTACACACTTCACACACACACACACACCTCCAGAGACACACTTCATACACACACACACACCTCCAGAGACACACTTCATACACACACACACACCTCCAGAGACACACTTCATACACACACACACACCTCCAGAGACACACTTCATACACACACACACCTCCAGAGACACACTTCATACACACACACACCTCCAGAGACACACTTCATACACACACACACCTCCAGAGACACACTTCATACACACACACACCTCCAGAGACACACTTCATACACACACACACCTCCAGAGACACACTTCATACACACACACACCTCCAGAGACACACTTCATACACACACACACCTCCAGAGACACACTTCATACACACACACACCTCCAGAGACACACTTCATACACACACACACCTCCAGAGACACACTTCATACACACACACACCTCCAGAGACACACTTCATACACACACACACCTCCAGAGACACACTTCATACACACACACCTCCAGAGACACACTTCATACACACACACACACCTCCAGAGACACACTTCATACACACACACACACCTCCAGAGACACACTTCATACACACACACACCTCCAGATACACACTTCATACATACACACACCTCCAGATACACACTTCATACACTTCATACACTCACCTCCAGATACACACTTCATACACTCACCTCCAGATACACACTTCATACACTCACCTCCAGATACACACTTCATACACTCACCTCCAGATACACTCTTCATACACTCACCTCCAGATACACACTTCATACACTTCATACACTCACCTCCAGATACACACTTCATACACTTCATACACTCACCTCCAGATACACACTTCATACACTCACCTCCAGATACACACTTCATACACTCACCTCCAGATACACTCTTCATACACTCACCTCCAGATACACACTTCATACACTTCATACACTCACCTCCAGATACACACTTCATACACTCACCTCCAGATACACACTTCATACACTCACCTCCAGATACACACTTCATACACTCACCTCCAGATACACACTTCATACACTCACCTCCAGATACACACTTCATACACTCACCTCCAGATACACACTTCATACACTCACCTCCAGATACACACTTCATACACTCACCTCCAGATACACACTTCATACACTCACCTCCAGATACACTCTTCATACACTCACCTCCAGATACACTCTTCATACACTTCATACACTCACCTCCAGATACACACTTCATACACTCACCTCCAGATACACACTTCATACACTCACCTCCAGATACACACTTCATACACTTCATACACTCACCTCCAGATACACACTTCATACACTCACCTCCAGATACACACTTCATACACTCACCTCCAGATACACACTTCATACACTCACCTCCAGATACACACTTCATACACTCACCTCCAGATACACTCTTCATACACTTCATACACTCACCTCCAGATACACACTTCATACACTCACCTCCAGATACACTCTTCATACACTCACCTCCAGATACACTCTTCATACACTTCATACACTCACCTCCAGATACACACTTCATACACACACACACCTCCAGATACACACTTCATACACTTCATACACTCACCTCCAGATACACACTTCATACACTCACCTCCAGATACACACTTCATACACTCACCTCCAGATACACACTTCATACACTCACCTCCAGATACACACTTCATACACTTCATACACTCACCTCCAGATACACACTTCATACACTCACCTCCAGATACACACTTCATACACTCACCTCCAGATACACTCTTCATACACTCACCTCCAGATACACACTTCATACACTTCATACACTCACCTCCAGATACACACTTCATACACTCACCTCCAGATACACACTTCATACACTCACCTCCAGATACACACTTCATACACTCACCTCCAGATACACACTTCATACACTCACCTCCAGATACACACTTCATACACTCACCTCCAGATACACACTTCATACACTCACCTCCAGATACACACTTCATACACTCACCTCCAGATACACACTTCATACACTCACCTCCAGATACACACTTCATACACTCACCTCCAGATACACTCTTCATACACTTCATACACTCACCTCCAGATACACACTTCATACACTCACCTCCAGATACACTCTTCATACACTCACCTCCAGATACACTCTTCATACACTTCATACACTCACCTCCAGATACACACTTCATACACACACACACCTCCAGATACACACTTCATACACACACACACCTCCAGATACACACTTCATACACTCACCTCCAGATACACACTTCATACACACACACACCTCCAGATACACACTTCATACACACACACACCTCCAGATACACACTTCATACACTCACCTCCAGATACACACTTCTAAATACACATTAGGGGTGAAGGGGAAGTTATGGCCTTAATGATCGATCATCATGATGTGTTTTTTTTTTTTTTTTACCTCCTGTCCGGAGTGCGTTATGAATGAACTCTGCTCCTGTGTTAAAGTTGACGCTCATGTCATAGGCGGGAGAGTCGTGGGCTTCGATGCCCAGATACGTGATTCCCATTCCGGAGTAAAAGTCGTCTCCTCGCCTGGAGCTGTGAGCACAGTTCAACACGTGGGTGAAGTTTTCCCTTCCAAGCCTGGCGCGATTTTCTGCGAAATCCCTGCAGAGGGAGGAGCGTGTTACAATCTCGGGTTTTGATTGGCTGCAGCGAACTACATTGTGTATTGTGTAGCTGCAAAGCAGTGCCACCTAGTGTTTAAGATAAGAATAAGGCCTGGCTTCGCACTCCTTACTCATTCCACCCATCACACTTACATGTCTCCTATATAAAGTCTGGGCCAGACCTCGTTAGCAGGACCGTTGATCGCTCTGCCGGAGAATAAAAGCTGCTCGACTCCCATCACCGCCAACGCCGGCGAGGTGAAATCGATCTCCGGTGAGCTCGTCCCGCTATATTTTGATCTGTAGGACATCTGGAGACGTGGATGACGTCGTGGATGAAACGGGAGAAGATATTTGTGATATTAATGATCCGGGGAAAATCTCAGCAAGTTGAGGTTTGAAGTTGTAGATCCTGGTGGTTGCTACATGCTCCCTTGGGGGCGGGGGGGGGGGATATTTTAGGACTCAGACTTGGCTGGAGGTCAGTAATGATCAGACTGCGGCTTCGTAGCGGATCGCTTACATACACACTGACGCAGAGAAGCCTCCATAGAGACACACATCTTAAATCTAGTCTAGGAGTGTGTTCTAGAAGTCTACCTTCACGTTTTTGGAGTTTCCATCCTCAGAGGGATTGATTACGTTGTGCAGTAGGAGCTCCGTCACGCTGTGGTCTGAAAAGCAAGTAAATGGTGATTTTATACCGAGAAGTGCTCAGTGAAGGATATCTGGAAGTTGTAGGTCTGTCAAAGTGGTTTGGATGGAATCAGAAAGCAGGAGGTCGTTCGCAGGAGGTGTGGCTGATCTTTTAACCCCTCGCACCTGAAACCTGGGGTGCATGTAAAAACAGTCCAAACTTCTGATCTTCACAGCCATAGAACCGAGAAGTCTGTTCCACGCTTTCTATCCCGTCTCTACACACCCATAACCGGTGCTGAAAAGTTTCTGCCCACTTTCCAACTTCTCTTTCGGTTTCTGTATAAATTTGACCAGATGACGAGAAAATTTGATAAATAACACAAATACATTGCAGTTTTTACTGTTTTGACCTCCTGCGTACCTCTGTAACCTTTACAAACGACAACCAAACACCACGCCTTCAGGACTTGTGTAGTTTATTGTAAGCCGTGGGTGTGCGCACGTGTGTGTGTGTGTGCACGTGTTATGGCCCGTATGGTCGTGTGTTCAGACCCATGCACTACACTCTCAGCAAGCACTTATTTGGTCCTGTGTTTTTCAGCGTGTGTTGTTAATGTACAAGTCACGTACAAATATACTCTTTATGTGTAAAGTTTGTGTACAGGTTTTTTTTGTTATCCAGGTGTTTACAGGAAGAGATATTTACAGAGAGAGAGAGAGAGAGAGAGAGAGAGAGAGAGAGAACTCATAACAACAAAATCAGACCAGCAGAGGGACATGCAGAGCTCTCGGGTACAAAAAGCACCTGGGGACGACGTGGCACAGAGCATCCGTGGTTCTAAAGCGTCCGTACCAACGGAGGAGGAGAAGGAGGAGGAAGACCGTGGGTGAGAGTTTATGCCCATCGTTGATACAAAACACAGACAATTTGGGAGGCGGCTTAAGAAAAGCAGTCATATGGAGTTTGTCCTTTTTTTGTCTGGTTGTTTTTTTGATGCTTCGTCTGTTCAAAAACTAAACAAAAACACAAGATATCCAGTGAACACGTGAGAAAAGAGGTCCGTGTCGTTTCGCAAAAATTCCAGACAGGAAGCACGTCTGATCCAAACCAGAGCGATGACATCACCACCTGCTTAATCCTGTCAGGATTCGCGTTCTATTTTTACGGAACGTTTGAGACGTGATGTGACGACGGAGACGTAATAAACCCTCAGGCGAGAAAGTGACTTTTGTGTGTGTGTTTTTTTTTTTAAAGGAAAGTTCAGTCTTCCTCGTCTGCGCCCTCTTTTAACTATCATTTAAATACGAATGTCTACATTCATTACTGTAATGATTAAAAAAAGGCCCCATTCGTAAACATGCGAGACCTTTGTGTTAGACGCAGACGGGACACGGGCTTTTGGATGAGATTTTAGAGTGAAAGAGGAAAAATCAACAACAAAAACGTGAGTATTGCCGTGCGTACGTCTCACGTTTCAATTCGCACGTCTTACTAAAGAAAGATAAAATAAAATAAAAATAAAATGGATCTAATCGGTGGATCTGGTGGAGATCCGGAGACTCATGTAGATCATGATCCCGTATCAACACTGATCAAAGGAAGTGCGTATTGTTTGCGTATAGGGGAAGAGGGCGGGACAATCAAAAAGCGGCTTGAAAACGCACCAATCAGGAAGGTGGTTCATGCTTATTCTTTATTCTAAACACAGTGACTTTATCTTCTCATTTCCCAGCGATGTTACGAGGCTGAGGTCAGAGCACAGAGGGTTAGGGGCCTTGCTCAAGGGCCCCAAAAGTGGCAGCTTAGAGATCCCAGGGCTTGAACCCACAACCTTGTGATCAGCACCCCAGAGCAGTTACCCACTGATCTCCCAGCTGCCCCTGAGAACTCCACCACACTGTACAGTATTATTGGATGGAGAATGAAAGTGCACAGTGTTTGTAAGATCTACACGATTTAAGACGAAGCCGATTAACCCAATAAAACACACTCGGAACAGACGGCGTGAAGCGGCGTACAGATAACGTGAGGTGTAAAAAAAAATAAAATAATACAAGCTAAATTATTTATTGCTTTTCACATAAACAGCTCCGTCTAAATTCATAAACGAATAAAAAAAAACAAATACTACAAACGAAACTTGCTCGATATGGTGGCAGACGTCTGGATGGATGTGAGTGTGTGTGTGTGTGTGTGTGTGTGTGTGTGTGTGTGTGGGGGGGGGGGGGTCTAAAACGTATAGCTGATGGGCTCCAAAGATTCTTCAGTTCAGTTACTGAGGAACAGCAGGTCAATGAGATTAGACGAGATCAGACGACAGATGCGGAAGCGAGTGATCGGATGGCAGTGTGTGTGCTGATGGATTGAGAAACGTGTGTGTTATAATCTGTACAATTTATAATCCTGACGTCCTGCAGGTGTTCAGGACGTGAAGAACAGAATCGTTAACACAGACGAACATCTGCAGAGAAGGAAGCTGCGTTCACACACACACACACACACACTCGCTCGCTCGCTCAGTTTGCGCTCTTTAGAAGGCCTTGTTCTCCAGACGGTCCAGAATGATCTGGATCTTCTGCACGGCCTCTTTGCGTGCCGAGCGCACGGCGTCTTGGCCGTTGGTCTCCACCGAGTCCAGGACCAGCAGTTCTTTGGTGAGCAGCTCTTCCAGACAGCGGTAACTCTTATCCGTCTTTCTGCCCACGAACTCGTCGACGTCCTCCTGAAGAAGGTGGACTCTGGACAGGACCTCCTGCACGCGAGCCAGGCCCAGGTTATCGCCGTTTGTGGGCTGAGGTGTGGGCGGAGGAGGAGGAGGAGGGTCATTCTGCTGCGGCACCGGTGGCACCGGTTTGGGCTGGGTTCCTCCTCCGGAGGATGTTTTGTTGTAGATCTGAGGTGGGGCACTAAACTCCACTGGTTTGTTCGAAAGCGGGTTGGGGGCGGGGTTGGAGTTTGGCGTGCTGGGTCGGGGTTTTGGTTGGTTTCGGTTGTTCAGGTGACCTGGATATGGTGGTTCCTGAGGAAACGGGAGAAATGGCGATTATGACTTTATACTCATCCATTTATCTTTTAACCATTCAGTCTATCCATCAACCCTCCAACACTCTCTTTACCCCCCCCCCCCCCCCTTTACATCTACCTCTCCATCCATCCCTGTATCTATCCACTGTGAGTGTGTGTGTGTGTGTACCTTGTGCTTGATGTGATCGTACGGAGGTGGGGCGGGGCCATGCCAGGGTGGAGGGTGTGGAGGTCGTGTGTGGTTGGGGTAGTGCGCTTGTGGTCCGTATGTGGCAGAATGAGGCCAGGGTTCGGGTTGAGGGCGAGAGGGTACAGGCTGCTGGGTGGGGTAGGGGGCGTTAGGGGGGCAGCCATCTCCATAGGGTGGGTACGATCCGGGCGGGAATCCGGGAGCCTGAGAGAAGAGTGCAGATAGAAAATAATCATCACACACACACACACACACACACACACACACACACACACACACACACACACACACACACACACACACACACACACTAATCAGAAGAGTGAAGAGGGTAAGATGTTGGACTCACCCCTTGGCAGTGAGGAACGGGGTACGGAGGCTGAGGAGAGCTGGCCGGGGTTCGGTCCTGACTGTGGTACTGCGGCTGTCGTGGAGGAGGGATCTGATCGCTGCAGTAGAACGGATTGGATGGGTGGAGAACGTTCGGTGGGTACTGACCCGGGGTGTAGACTCCGTTTGGATACGCCGGGATTCCCTGGAGAAGAGCCGAGTTCATCACTGAGGTTTGAACTTACAACCAACTTGTCACCCACACTGAGCGTGAAATGATGTGTGCGCTGAAATGGAACACCTTCTCCATTCCCTGATAAACGAGGTCCTGGAAATCGATCATATTCGGCCATCTTTAACGAGGCACTCGTTATCTAAATGCTCTCAGAGGAACGAGGATAGAGGAGGCTTCTGGGATGAGGATGGGTACCTACGTCATATTTATGTATTCCAACCCAAAACATGCACCTACAGTATTTTTGAGTGTGCGTTCTTTTACAAAATACAGGTCCCAGGTGAGGACATCTGGATCTTCAGACTTGAATCATTGATTAATAAATTGGCTGTAACGTGATTGTCAGTGAGGAAAGAAATGAAAAAAGCTTAACTTGTAACCTCCAGAGAAATCGGAATAAAATGGAGACTAGGTGTTGGAGTACCTGTGGATTGTACGCTGCTTGTCCGTTGATCTCGGTGCCGGGCGGGAAGGTGTTACTGTACGGCCCGGCTGGAGCAGGGTACCAGTAGTTGGGCGGATATCCACAATATGGAGTCGAGTCCTGCTATCACATATCAAACCCTGATTTTAGGATCAAACAGACATCATGCTGCATGTGCCTGTAAAAAGTGTGGAAACCCCTGGTCTTTATGATGTTTCAGAGACACAGCCATGTTCCTGATGTTTCTATCTCGTAACGGTCTGTAGAGTCCTCCAAACGTTCAGCTGGAACACTTTGAAGTAAAACTTTTTTTGTTCACTAGTGATGAGAAGATCAGATCATTTTAGTGACTCGGTTCTTAGAATCTCGTTCAGAAAAACGAACAAATCTTTTTTAAGTCATTTAGTTTCTTTAATCATCTTCAGAGCGTCTATGAGACCCACAGGATAAAAGAAACATCTCAGAATAGAAGAGTGGAGAGAAACTATTCTGTACTGTTTCCTGAACGTGACCTATGGAGATTTTGCGATTCATTGCTCACGCACGACTGCTTCTTCTGAGTCACATTAAAGACTCGTTTTAAAGTAACAAATCGTCCCATCACCATTTCAAACGTTCTTGTGATCCAGATCAGCAGATCTGTAGGATTTGGGTGCAGTGACTGGGCAGGTGGTTCCTGATGAACGAGGAAATGAGAGAGAGAGAAGGTTGGATAATGTGGAGATTAGGGTTTAGAAGGAAGGATGAAGAGTGGAAAGTCGGTTGGACCAGATGACATACCGGTAGAAGCGTGGAGATTTTTAGGAGAGATGCAGTGGAGTTTTTAACCAGATTGTTTAACAGGATTTTGGAAGGTGAGAAGATGCCTGAGGAATGGAGAAGGAGTGTGCTGATTTAGAGAAAGCGTACAACAGGGTGGAGAGAGGAGTTGTGGTATTGTATCAGGAAGTCTGGTGTGTCAGAGAAGTATGTGAGGGTGGTGCAGGACATGTATGAGGACAGTGTGACAGCAGTGAAGTGTGCAGTAGGAATGACACACTGGTTCATGGTGGAGGTTGGACTGCATCAAGGATCGGCCCTGAGCCCTTTCCTGTTTGCAGTGGTGATGGACAGGTTGAAGGATGAGGTCAGACAGGAGTCTCCATGGACTATGATGTTTGTGGATGATATTGTGATTTGTGGTGAGAGTAGGGAGCAGGTGGAGAAGAGTGTGTGTGAATGAGAGGGAGGGCAGTGGAGGGGTGCGGTTGCAAAATGTCAATTATGAACTTTGTCATTCAATGTCCAACTTTTTGTTTGTTGAATAGAAATATATTTTCTTGCATGTGTCTCTCAAAAACCATAAAGGAACTCCCCACTTTTCACAGCCACTGTGTCTGTGGATATATTAATATATAAATATTAACACCTGATGAAATCCTGCCAGATGCTATTTAGTCAATAAACAACCACACAAATGATACAAACACTGTGGGTATTTTACTCCTAAATATTAAAATTTAATAAAAATAACCCCAGTTGA